>NW_026596057.1:28191526-28367533 GCF_907164565.1 Psammomys obesus
TTTTTTTTTTTTTTTTTTTTTTTTTTTTTTTTTTCTTTTAGTTAATTTTGTATCTAGCCACTTTGCTGAAGGAATTTATCAGCTATAGGAGTTCCCTGGTAGAAATTTGGGGGTCATACATGAAGAGGCCTTAGGTCCCCTCCTCAAACATAACTAATAGACAGCTCATTCTCCATGTGGGTCTCCTTATAAGGAGAGCAGAGACTTTCTCTGACATAGAATCTGTTACCTGCTCCTAGAATACTTTTCACTGGCAGGAAAACCTTGCCAGGACACAGAGAAAGAGGATGCAGCCATTCCTGGTGAGACTTGATAGACTTGGATCAGTTTTAGGGAAGGAGGGCTCCACCTTTCTGAGAATGAGGAAAAGAGGATAGGGATGGAAAAGAAAAGGAGGGTGGGACCAGGATGAGACAAGAGAGTGGACTCTGATCAGAATGTAAGTGTGTTAGTTAAAAAAATATAAATTTAAAATTTGAAGATTTATATTTATTCACACACTAAAAAATCTTGTTCCCTTATTTTTTTCCCTGCATTGCTTCCCAGATGACCTGAAGTAAGTTTCATTTTCTAACCTAAAACTTTCTTAGTAAAGAAAAACATTTAATTTCTAGGAGTAAAAATCATCTTAACTTTGATCTTAAGAGAAAAGACTAACAGTAGGCTTTAGTGTCATATCAGTTTGGTCTGCATTTTAGTTCCACAAAACTGTAATCATTATTTGAGAAATATAAGTCATGATTCATATCTTATTTCAATAAATATGAAAATACATTTTTATAATTCTGTAAATAAAATTTGTGTAACTGAAATCTAATGAGCATCCTAACAAAATTTGGAATCTATGTAAAGGTAATGCCACATTGTGTTTTTAATATGAGAATTTTTTAGCTCTCTCCAAAATTTCATGCAACATATAATTTGGCAAGTCAATCATGAGTTTCTTACTAATTAAATAGAAAAATACAAAAGTGACTCAGAGGAAATTATAGCAGCATACAGAAGTGACTCAGATAAAATTACAAAAGCATTAGTCAGTGAGGAGTTTATATATGAAAATTTCTTTTTCAAAACCGTTTTTTCTGACAGTCTTTGAAGTTGCAAATTTTAGTCTTAATGAAACACAGATAATGTTCTGAAGAAGATAAAACAAAGGGAATAAATCTAGTTTGACAAAAATATTATTACTAGAATCAGCCAAAAACTATAAGAATGAGAAGCAGAGAAGAGAAATTTGTACACATTTAATAAAGCTCAAATGATCTATCTGAATAAGATACTTAAAATTAGACATCTCTAATCTTTAGCTCACAGTAAATTCAATGAGAGAATAAAGCTGTTATTAAACTGCACAAAAGGCTTCTGAAAGACTACCCAGCAGGGTATCAAAGAAGATGCTAAAGCTCATATCCAAACTTTGGGCAGAGTACAAGGAATATTGTGAAAGAAGGGGGAGATAAAAAGACCTGGAGGTGACAGGACCTCTACAAGGAGACCAACAGAGGCAAAATATCTGGGCACAGGGTTCTTTTCTGAGACTGATACTCCAACCAAGGACCATGTATGGAAATAACTGAAAATCCTTGCACAGATGCAGCCCATGGCAGATCAGTATCCAAGTGGGTGCCCTAGGAAAGGGAACAGGGACTGCCTCTGACAGGAACTCAGTGGCTAGTTCTTTGATCACCTCCCCCTGAAGGGGGAACAGCCTTACCAGGCCACAGAGGAAGACAATACAGCCTGTCATGATGAGATCTGATAGGCTAGGGTCAGAGGGAAGGGGAGGAGGACGTCCCCTATCAGTGGACTTGGAGAGTGGCATGGGAGGAGATGAGGGAGACAGTGTGAGATTGGGAGTAGATTAGGGAGAGGGATACAGCTGGGATATAAAGTAATTAAGCTGTAATTAATAAAAAAATAAATTTAAAAAATGTTTAGACACAAATTAGTAGTTTTAGCAATAACTTAATGACCATGGTACATAAATAAAAACAAATTAGCTGGAAAAAAATATAAGAACACTCAGTAAGTTATTCAGTGAGATGGTATCTGTCTGCAGTATGGAAGAGGGTTCTCCCTAGAGGCTAGCCATGATGGATCCATGAATTTTGAGAAATAAATATGTATTTAATTAAAAGGATCCCATCTATAATGTTTTGTTACAAACCATCCAGTGTTTTAATATAAACCATATTATCTATAGTGTTTTGTTAAGTCATACCATCTGCAATATTTTGATACACACAATTCTATCTATATTGTTTGATATTATGTACTCTCTCTACAGTGTTAGTTAAGAAACTCTATTTAGTTTTCTTATGAGCAACACCATCATTGATGTCTTATGATCTGATTTACAGTATTAGTTATAATTCATCCCATGTGTATGTAGTGTTTTCTGATAACCTCTGGAACTATGAAAACCAGTTCACAACAATACCACATTTTATACAACTATTTATTATATATATATATATACATATATACATATATATACATATATATATACACATATATATATATCACTATGTATAAGAAAACATCAAGAGAGTGAAACTGTGAAAATTGATAAAGTTATATTTGAGTCTTAGCAGGATTGATGTACATAAGGGGAAAACTCAGTGCAGGAGTATTAATATAAATTATCTTTATTCCTGGTAGGATATTGTGGCAAAATTTGAAGAAATCTCAGAATTAAAAGTTATTTTTTTTTGATAAAATTATTACCTGTAATAAGTTAGGTAAGAGATTATAACTTAGAACTTTGGACCAAAAGGTCCAATAGAAAAATCTGATGGAGATGTTAATATTTGTTGATTTCATTTTGAAGAGTTTGTCAAGAAAAGGATGGATTAAGGAGAGAAACAGCATTTGAAGGCACTACTGATGGAGAATACAGCATAAAAACCCTGCAATATTAACTTATAAATCATTATCCATTTGAAGTCTTAAGGAGTAGCATGCTGAAACTTGATGATAAGTTAAAGGAGGCTGATTAAAATATTTAAAGAATGTATCCAATATTCTTATGTCAAATTTTTTTTCTTCTTTTTTCTTTTTTTTTTTTTCTGGGTTTTCTTTTTTTTTCTGGGTTTTCTTTTTTTATTTTTATTAATTACACTTTATCCACCTTGCATCCCCCCATAAGCCCCTCCCTCCTCCCCTCCCAGTTCCACTTTCCCTCCCCCCTCAAGCATGCCCCTCCCCAAGTCCACCAATAGGGAAGACCCTCCTCCCCTTCCCTCTGATCCCAGTCCACTAGATCACATCAGGAATGGCCGCATTGTCATCCTCTATGGTCCGGTAAGGCTGCCCTCCCCTCAGGGGGAGGTGATCAAAGAGCAGGCCAACCAGACTATGCCAGAAGCAGTCCCTCCTCCCATCACCATGCAACCCACTTAGACACTAAACTGCTATGGACCACATCTGCGCAGGGGCCCTAGGCCATCTCCATGCCTGGTACATGGTTGGGGTATGAGTCTCTGGGAAGACCCCTGTGTTCAAATTTTCTGGTTCTGTTGCTCTCCTTGTGGGATTCCTGTCCTCTCAAGATCCTACTATTTCCCACTTCTTACATAAGATTCCATGCACTCTGTCATACCATCGGCCATAAGTCTCAGCGTCCACCCTGACAGTCCACAGGGCAGAACCCCACAGAGGCCCTCCCTGGCAGGCCCCTAGGCTGTTTCCTGCCTTCTTCTTCTGATGTCCATCCTCTTTGCCCTTTGGGATGCGGATTGAGCATTCTAGTCAGAGTCCTCCCTCTAGATCAGTTTTTCTATATGTACAGATTTTAGTAGGTTTATCCATTATTATATGTCTATATGAGTGAGTATATACCGTGTGTGTTCTTCTGCTTCTGTGACAGCTCACTCAGAATGATCCTTTCCAGGTCCTATTATTTACCTGCAAATTTCATGATTGCCTTATTTTTCATTGTAGAGTAATACTCCATTGTGTAGATGTACCACAATTTCTGCATCTATTTTTCAGTTGAAGGGTATCTGGGCTGGTTCCAGCTTCTGGCTATTACAAATAAGGCTGATACAAACATGGTTGAGCAAATGTCCTTATTGTGTATTTGAGCCTCTTTTGGAAATATGCCTAGGAGTGGTATGGCAGGATCTTGAGGAAGCGCTATTCCTAGTTGTCTGAGAAAGCGCCAGATTGATTTCCAGAGTGGTTGTACCATTTTACATTCCCACCAGCAGTGGAGGAGGGTTCCCCTTTCTCCACAACCTCTCCAGCATGTGTTGTCACTTGAGTTTTTCATCTTGGCCATTCTGATGGGTGTAAGGTGAAATCTCAGGGTCGTATTGATTTTCATTTCCCTGATGGCTAATGACATTGAGCATTTCTTTAAGTGTTTCTCTGCCATTCGATATTCCTCTACAGAAAATTCTCTGTTTAGCTCTGTTCCCCATTTTTTAAGTGGATTACTTGGTTTGCTGCTTTTCAGCTTCTTTAGTTCTTTATATATACTGGATATGAGTCCTCTGTCAGATAAAGGGTTGGTGAAGATTCTTTCCCAATTTGTAGGGAGTCGTTATGTTTTGACGACAGTGTCCTTTGCTTTACAGAAACTTTCAGCTTCATGAGGTCCCATTTATTGATTGTTGATCTTAGAGCCTGTGCTGTTGGTGTTCTGTTCAGGAAGTTGTCTCCTGTGCCGATGAGTTCAAGGGTATTCCCAACTTTTTCTTCTTACTAATTTAATTTGTCTGGTTTTATGTTGAGGTCTTTGATCCTCTTGGACTTCAGTTTTGTGCAGGGTGAAAAGTACCGATCTATTTGCATTTTTTACATGTAGACATCCAGTTAAACCAACACCATTTGTTGAAGATGCTATCTTTTTTTCCATTGTATGGTTTTGGCATCTTTGTCAAAGATCAGGTGTCCATAAGTGTGTGGGTTTATTTCTGGGTCTTCTGTTTGGTTCCATTGATCCACCATTCTGTTTCTAAGCCTGTATCATGCAGTTTTTATGACTGTTGCTCAATAGTACAGCTTAAGATCAGGGATGGACATACCTCCAGAAGATCTTGTAGAGGATTGTTTTAGCAATTCTGGGTTTCTTGTTATTCCATATGAAGTTGAGAATTTTTCTTTCCAGGTCTGTAAAGAATTGTGTTGGTAATTTGATGGGAATTGCATTGAATCTGTAGATTGCTTTTGGTAAGATGGCCATTTTTACTATGCTAATCCTGCCAAGCCATGAGCATGGGAGATCTTTCCATCTTCTTATATCTTCTTCTAATTCTTTCTTCAGAGACTTTAAATTTTTTTCATTCAAGTCTTTGACTTGTTTGGTTAGGATTACACCAAAGTAATTTATGTCATTTGTGGCTATTGTGAAGGGTGTTGTTTCCCTAATTTCTTTCTCAACCCTTTTGTCTTTTGTATACAGGAGGGCTACTATTTTCAGTATATTCAACATTAGCTGGATAGCTGAATATACTTTCAAGTCTGCTAAAGGTGGCAAAGAAGAGAAAATAAAATTATGCTCCTCTTTGAGGCTTGTTTTGAGCATGAATATAAAGACAGTGGCATAAAAACCAGAATAATGTGTTATTTCTTATTTACTAGAAATTAACATGGTAACAGGGAAGATTGTATGATGAGATGAACGTGGGTGTACTTACTAGCATGTAGAGATAAAAAGTAAGCATATTGAGCTTGAGGTAGGGTGCTTAACACAAGTTTAAGTGTGAGAGCCTGCATTCAAATTCTCGACATCCACATAAAAACCAGAATCATAGCAGGAACCACTAAGAGTGGAGATGTGAAAGTGTGACAAAAAGGCAGCCAGACTTACACAGAGCGTTTCTGGTTCAGTAAGCGGCTCCTGAATAATGCATGGAGTGAAATAAATGTCCACCTGATGTCCTCATTTAGGAACCACTTGCATGGCCTGGCATGTGCACATCACAGTCTCACCTTCCTGCTATTATTCCACGCAGTCAGAAGGCAGAAGCATGTAGATCTTTTTGAGTGTGTGTGTATGTGTGTGTATGAGTGTGTATGTGTGTTTGTGCATGTGTGTTAGTGCAGGTGCCATAGGAGACCACAGGTCTCTGATATCGTAGAACTAGAATTGCAGAGGGATATGGACCATCCAGTTTTAGCACTGGAAACCAAATTTAACTATTCTGGAAGAGGGGCAAATGCTCTTAATCACTTATTCAACACTCCAGGCCTGCTTGTACTAATTTTATTATCCCATTTGTTCTCTTCTTATGGAATTCAGGTGGGCATTATTTGTTTAAGTCAATGAAATACAGAAAAAATATCTCACATTAAGAAATATATAAAGTAAAGAATGATTTGCCCAGGTTTCTTGAGTTCTCCATGATGTAGTTCAGCCGAAATGGATTTTGAATGTTATCATTGTGAGAATGTGATGTATTTATATATGGTATATATTTTGATATCTGAAGTTTGAATTTTTCCCCAGTGTCATGGGTCTGTGGTGTGATTCACCCATAATACAGTGCAATACTAAGTTTTAGACCCCAGTTAGCTATATGATTACCAATAGGAACTGATAATGCTCCACATGTCCTGTAATAAAAGAAATGATCTTTCATTTCATTAAATAGATTAAGTAAATTTTCCACTAATGATTGACTTTTCATGATGGAATCATGTCTTAAGATCAGTGATACCTTTAGATACCATGTTTTGGAATACATGTTTCCCTTGTCTTTAAGAAGTAGTTAGGAAATACCATGTAGAATATGCAACAACTACATAATAACTCAACCCACTAGAAACATATAATTTTTCATTTTGATCTGTGGCATACTGCATGGGTGGAGGTGAGAGCATGGCTTGTGGATGTTGCTCCTTTGCTGTTAGTATGTTGGAACAGTGGCTGAACTCAGGAGTTTGGCCTGCAAGTGCACTCACCCACTCTGCATCTCTCTGTTCCACCTCACCATCTCCTTGCCCACGTTTCCTGTCAGCCTGTAAAGGAGCCAATGCTCAAGACAAATTTAACTCTGTGGTAGTCAATTTATTTTACATATGTGGAGAGTGTAGAATGGGTGCCAAGTAAAGTCTTACAAATGTTGCCAAATTTGTAGTAGATGTTGTTGAGTCTTGAAAATGATTCCTTATTTTTTTCAATTTTGTTCAAATAATCTCCTAAGCAGCAGCAGCAGCAGAGAAACTATTCTAGGACTTTCTTATAAGTACACTGCCTTGTGCCTCATGAATTATTAAGTTACCTTTTTAGTTAGTGACAACAGGCAGCACTTGTAACTCCTTGTAAGTTCCAGTTTGTTCATAAAAATCTGGAGTTATTTCTAAAACCCTGAGTATAATTTGCTCATGCATGCACTAATCAATATTTAATTGAATCTTTGATGGAATTATAAGACGATATCTATGGTTCCCTACCTGAGCAGTGGTATTTCATCTAATCTCTCTCTCTGCAAATTCTGATCACTTTATTCTGCCTGGATTTTTATCTCTGTGTTCTCAAGTAAGGAATACTTTCTTGCTCTACTTGGGTACCTATTGACTGAATTCCAAGTCATACCCCAGAAATACATGATGCATTAGACTGGATAAATAGTAGGATTTAATTTCGTTGCCATTTCTCAGTACCACTATCTTTCAAGGCTGACGTACATTGTCCTAAGATCAATTCATTCATATATTTTCATTAGTGCTTAGGTCCTTCAGACAAGAAAATAAATCTTTCCCCTGCTAATGAATATTAGCCAGCATTAAAAGTCATGCCTGGGTTGTTCTTTTTGTTTTAGATCTGTTTGTTTTATAGGATTGTTTACTTTTATAGTTTTGGAGACAAGAACTTATACATGGATCCCATGCTGCCCTGGTACTTTCCATGCAGCTAGGTTGGCCTTAAACTAAGGACCAATGACATTTTTTCCTTCAGTATCATAAAACCATTTAAATATTAATATATTTATATATTAATATATAACAGTACACACACACACATATATATGTATATATGTATATATATATATATATATATATATATATATATATATATAACATACTATTTACAACATTATTTAATTTCTTAACTGCTAAAGGACATTTTATAAGGACATAGATAGTGCTCACAGTGTTTGCTGGTTTTGCTGAAGACCTAAGTTTGGTCCCAAAAATGATGTCCGGATTCTCACAACCAACTGCAAGGCCAGCTCTAGAAGTGCCAACCTCCCCTCTGTAGCCTCTACAGTCAACCCCACACAGGTACAGACACAGGCATGACCGATAAGAAAATACAACACTTTATAAATAATTTTTTCAACTTAATGAATGTGCTAAAAATTTGATTCACTTAGTTCCTCTAGGAAACTCTCAAAAATCTATTTATATAATTGTATGTCTATATTTGAATATTATGAACATATGCATACATGTTAAGTAACAACAGAAAAACAACAATAACCAAAAATAAATTGATATATTTCTAAGAAAGAAATACTAAATAGATGTTAAAACAATTTCTGGTACCTAGTGAGCTTAAACTCATGTGCCTGACACAAAGATTTTATTTTAAACTAGTGTTCTCACAGCTATGAACAAAAAAAACAGGCAAAACTCCACTCATCACTTTAGTTACTGCCTTTTTAACAGTGCATAGGAGGTTACAATTCTCATGAAACCTAAGGCTATATGTTCATATATATATATATATATATATATATATATATATATATTCATATATTCTATATATATTGTGGAATTCAATTTCTACAAATTCTAAGCTTTCTCATAACTTCTTTATCTATCTATAGCACAGTACTTCAAAAATCTGAGATTTCTGTGGTTATGAATGTGGCACTGATTTTCATGGAGAAATCAAACTTTAAGCATAACTGCACAGAATATATTTAGTGGAGTTATACAAATATAAGATAAAAGGAAGGCTGCTCGCATTATTACACATTACAATCTTGCTATCACTTCAGCAATCATTTTACATTATATTAATTCTCTCCATTTTTGGTTCAAATTCTACAACAAAATGCTATCAATAGGAAATTTTCATAAAGAACATCATGATAGATTTTTCTTTTCCTAATATGGCAATGTGAGAAGTAGTCATAATACAACATTGGGAAATAATCGTGAAGAATAAAACAATAGATAAGAATACAGATGTATTTAAAAAGAAGGGTGAGTATACTATGCCTTAGTAATTCCTATTTGCATGGCTGTGGGTGATGTTTATAATATTTGAAGTCTAAGTCTTCTATGCCACCTTCTTACTCAGCCAGCAGTTTAGAAGCTTCATTGCTTAGGATCCTGAGTCATTTGTGATGTCTTAATTTTCTTCTAGTATGCCTGTAAGACTCACATGTTGTAAAATTACTCAGTTTCCTACTTTTTAAATTATATTTACTAACATTCAAGAATTAAATAACATCTAGATGTTAGAAAGGAAATGCTGAAGCATCTTGAACATTTCTGTGAGAATATGCATTGAGGAAACTTTCATTTTCATTGTCAGCGTTGGTAAACTGTCCTTGATATGTCCATGGACATGGGTGTCTTTGATCCACTGAGTGATAAAATGAAGTCAAAAGGGAAAAGAAAGGTGACTGTTTTCTGTTCTTGAGCCGAAATATCCATTTTCTTGTGCTTTTACTGTTATTCTCCTTATCATGGGGACTTTAGCGTTTGTTAGAATTATACCATCAATATTGCTGTTTTTTCCTGCTTATAATAGAAATGTCATAGCTTATATGACCATGGAAAATGTGAGCCAATAACAACATAAAAGTATTGTTTCTGTTTCTGTTCAGACAAATGTTCTTTTTTAATTTTTATTTTTATATTAATTACATTTTATTCACATTGTATCCCAGCTATAGCCCCCTCCTTCCTCCCTTTCCAATCCCACCCTCCCTCCATCTTATCCTCCTTTGCCCTTCTCCACCCCTCTCATCTGACCCTAGTTTATCCTGTTTCATCAGGACTGGCTGCATTGTCCTCCTCTGTGGCCTGGCAAAGCTGCTCTCCCATCCAGGGGAGGCAGTCAAAGAGTTAGCCACTGAGGCATGTCACAAATAGTTAATATTCTTAATAATAAAGATTAAATATATCACAAAGTACAGTAAACAACATATACCTTTGGTTGGTAGCATAAAGATCCAAAATGCCACTGTTGTTATATAAGGTCGGTGACTGTTCTCAGACTGAAGTATATCTCTATATAATACAACCAAATGATATTTACTAGAAAACGAAATATTCTACATAAATCATGAACATAAGAATTTTTAAATTTTATCACTGTATATCTTGTAGGCAGGGTAAATTTTGGGTCAAGGTTTTTGTGGGTGGGTTTGTGTACCCCTCTGTCTATTAGGAAGCTTGTCTAGTTAGAGGGTTTCCGCTTCAGTCTCTATGGCCTCTGTTACTCTGTCTCTTCTTGAGTTTCCTCATATCCTCCGAGGAACCTACCATGACTTTATATGTACACAAAACTTATTTTGAAATAAATACAATTTTCTTATTTACTGACAGAATACTAAACTCTGAGGTCTTATAGTTACCTAACCACTGCCAAAATGCTACTGAAAAATCAGGCTTGCAAAAAAAAGTCATATATTGAAACTTACAGAATTCAGTTTATTATTAAGGCAGGAGTTGAAATTCTGACAAGAGGAAGAATATAATCTCTTTAGGAATATATGCACAGGTAGCCTTCCAAATTTCTTAATTACTTCTGAAAATTTTCACTACTAGCACTTAAAAGTTGAATTTAAACATGCATCTTATACAATTAAAAGTTAAGCTGGAGTGATTAAGATTTGAATTTACAGGTTAAATAATCAAAAGATTACAAATATCAAAGCAAGAGATTGCTATGAAAACCCACAAAATCATTGTAAAGTCAAAGTTTCATAAATTGTAGTACAATAAGTGAAAACACTCATAAAGGTTATTAACAAAAGCTAAAGAATGATTAATATATATTTTGAAAAGAACTGTTAAAATTAATGATGTTAACAGAGCAAATAAGTATAAATGAGGAAATGAAAATAGTCAAGAAATGTGTTTCAGACTCTTTATTAATGCCCTATAGTAGTCAGGGTGATATGAAAGTCTGTCAATATCAATAGTTAGACATATGGGAAGCTCATATATTTGCTACTTGTGTTAAATTATACAGCTAAATTAGTTAATTAATTTGTTTATTTTGAACACAAGTTGGTAACTTGAGCTAAATTTATTCACATACTATAAAACAACCTAGAAATCTATTCCTCCCAGTTGTAAATCTTCCAAAGGAGATAAAAGAGGTGCACATAGATGCAAGAATTATGCAAATATCATACCTTAACGTTGCCAATAATTAGACTATCCTATATATATCTATAAAACTAGAATGAATGGAGTGTGACATAATAAAAACATAATGCTGATGGTGCTAAAATCTGATGAAACCTAAGCAGAGAAGAATGAGAGAGGAAAAAAAGAGAGGAAGCAAATACAAGCAATAAGAATGAAGTTTGAAAACAAAGATGTTAACAAATAAATATAAAACTTCCTTTCAACTCCTAGGGAATCTTTCTTTGTTATTTCCTGTCTATCACTGTACTGAAAACAATAATTCACAAATACTGTATTAGGTTATGATTATGATGTACTCTTTGTTATGAAATTCTGTGAGCAAGCTTATTTGGGCCATATTTAAGTTTTACAAAAGTAGGTCATGAAAGGTTGTGTGAAGCCAATTATTTGTTAAATTGCTTAAGCAGGATAAGGAGGAAATACAGATCTTAATATCCTGGTGAGTAGATGCTTACCTCTAATAATGCTGCTAAGAAGGGAATGATTAAAATCAAATGCTTTACCCTTTCCTTCTCATATTTTTCCTTTCAAATCAAAGTGAGAAAAGTCATTTACAAGATGAACTCCTAAACGATAAGGCTTTGTGAGGTTATTACAAATGTTAATAGGATGCCTTTCTTCATCCCATTTCCAAGAGAATAAATCCACATGAAGCTGTTGCAGAGGCAGAAGTTGATATGTTTTAACTCATTAGCCTACTTTATGTGTCTGTGGTGCATGCAATCAGGATTGAGAAAGTAGCCATTGGCTCACAGGCTGCACTTCAGTTTATGGTGAGGCGTACTGAGAGGAGATGTTCCTGCGGGAATATCTGAGGCAGGGAGAATGCAATGTACTGTGAGGAAATAAGTGGGGGAGTGGAAGCCATTACGCTAATGTACACTGTAATCTTTCTGACTTTGTCTTTTCCTGACAATGCCTCTTCTGTTATCCATGTCCCATTTCATGTACATGAACCCATCTCATGTATCTGGTGAGAAGGATGTTTTTAGGGTCTTGGTTTTGCGTTTCTAGTTTTTGGACACACTTTCTTTTTGTTTTCTAACGATTCAAAACACTTACTTGAAAGTTCTATACTCCCTGGGCCTATCAACTCTCAGTTTCATCTTCAACCTTTTTCATAAAATACTGTTTATGGTTAATACATGATGTACTTCTTCTTTTGAGGACTCTGATAAATGTGACCACTGACTGATTTTTCGGGATTGAGACTCACAGGCCATATAATGTATTTAAACATAGTTGGTTTTGGTTCACACTTCCTCTCCTTTCTGCACCAATACTGTAAGTTCCCTGCCACATATAATATTACCCCTTCAGTGCTTATATTGCATGTATTTTATTATCTTCTACAGCTCTATCTCACCCCTTCTCTCATGTGCCCATTTCTCACTTCCTAGCCACCACTGATGCTCACTTGCACCAAAATACCAATATATAAAAATCAAAAGCTAGTATTCACATGTTAACAGAGAAGATAGTGTTTTCTGTGATAACAAGGTTGATTCAATTTTCCTAGTATTTGAATATCACTGACCTGAAGATGTTATCTTTATGTTTCTCTGAGGTAGCATTCAGAATGTTATGGGTGTATTATGTGAGTGCTACAGTTTGCTCCCACATCATCTCCATTTTTACCTCTCTTCAGAGGCATGTATATACTGCGCTATAGAGAGGCAGCACACACAAATTGCTTGTCTTCTTAGTGATTGCAACTACAAAGTAGGATAAGATGAAAGTGAAGAATTTTATACAAATTTGGATATTGGGTAAGGACAGTGGAGAACTGAAACCCGGTGAAAGAAACATAAAATAACATGAGGTGTAAAGGCTAGTGGTGAGTCCAAGTCAGATATATTGAACCACTAAAAAGCCTTCATTGCTAAATACCACGGGGGTTTTTATAACATCTTGCTAAGGCACCACACCAAACTAAGAGGAGGAAAAATGGGGTATATGAATATGGGGAAAGGCTGTAGGTACCCAAATAATCAACAAAAAGACTATATTAAATTTATTCGACAAGCTTTAAGCTCTATAACTGAGGAGATATTCATCAATTTTAAGAGAATTACACTAGTTTGGCTGCTACCAGCCTCATGCCCTTTTGCTTTAAATCTCAGTCCTGCCTTGGCCTTCACTTGTAGCTCTGTCCCCATGACAGTTCCTGCTGGTTCTCCTCATGGTGACTTCTTCCTCTCTTCTACTCTTCCTTCCCTGTTTCTTATCTCTCCCTTTTTCCTCACTTTTTTTGATGTTTTAATTATTTTATTTTATTTTTATTAATTACAGTTTATTCACTTTGTATCCCAGCTGTAGCCCCCTCCCCCAATCCCTCCCAATCGCACCCTTCTTCCCTCTTTCCCCCTATGCCCTTACCCAAGTCCTCTGATAGGGGAGGTCCTCCTCCCCTTTCCTCTGACTCTAGGCTATCAGGTTTCCTCAGGACTGGCTGCATTGTCTTCCTCTGTGGCCTGAGAAGGCTGCTCTCCGCTGGGGAGGTGGTGATCAGAGAGCCTGTCACTGAGTTCATGCCATAAACAGCCTCTGTTCTTCTTACTAGGGAATCCACTGGGAGACTGAGTCTATGGGCTACATTTGTGCAGTGATTTTAGGTCCTCTCCCTGTATGGTCCTTGGTTGGGGTATCAGTCTCTGCAGAACTCCCAGGGTCCAGCATTTTTGACTTTGTTGGTCTCCCTTTGAAGCTCCTGTCCCCTCCAGGTCTTTATATCTCCCATTCTTTCATAAAATTCTATGCCCTCTGCCCAAGGTTTGGCTATTTTTCTCAGCCTCTGCTTTGATACCTGGATCAGTAGAGTTTTTCAGAGGCCCTCTGTGGTAGGCTCCTGACCTGTTCCCTGTCTAGTACTACCTCAATATTCAGCTACATCACTCCTAGGAGTATATCTGAAATGTGCTCAACTATACAACAAAGACATTTGTTCAACCGTGTTCATTGTAGTTCTATTCATAATACCCAGAATCTGGAAACAACCCAGACGTCCATCAATGGAGGAATGGATACAGAAATTGTGGTACATTTACACAATGGAATACAACTCAGCAATTAAAAACAAGGAAATCATGAAATTTGCAGACAAATGGTGGGAACAAGAAAAGATCATCTTGAGTAGGTAACCCAGAAGCAGAAAGACACACATAGTATATACTCACTCATAAGTGGTTATTAGACATATAATACAGGACAAGCATAGTAAAATCTATATTTCTAAGGAAGCTAAACAACAAGGAAGACCCTAGGGAATATTCTCAATCCTCATTCAGAAGGGCAAATGTAGTAGACATCGGAAGCAGGAGAAGACAGGGAACAAAACAGCTTATTTTATTAATGAATATTTAAAAATCTTGTATAATGTATATAAATTCCCCTAAAGAACTTCCATGGTACTCTAGGTTTTTGTTGTTGGTTCTTTTTGCTTTAAAAACAAAAACAAAAACAAAAAACTTTAATTCAGTCATAAGGAAACTGAATAAGTATTTAAATGACTTTAAATCAATGCATTTAAAAAGGGTACAAATAATGAAAGACAAAATCTTATTCCAAAGAAAATCCCATTAGGTCACTAACTGGCCAGAATTAGCCAAGTATCTGCATCTCCAAAGAGACTATTTTAAATTTAAGCTAAAATGTATGACGGATATTTCTACAGCAAATAGTTTTACTTTGTTGAACAACTTGAATCTATTCTCAAAACCCATCTAAATCAAGCTGCACCAATATACCGTTTTGTGAGTCCTCAGTGTAACTGATAAGTCTCTCCAGGAACATGAACCCAGATTTTGATGATTGTAGATATTCCCATGCAACACGGTTAGCAATCAGCACTAATACGTACACTAATTGTAAAGCCAGTGGGAAGTACCTCTAGAAACCGAAGTTACAAAACAGTAGGAAGAAATAGCAGAGACAACTGAAGATTTTCGTTTTTTAAAAAGTATTTTTATTATTATTTGCTATTATTTATTACATTTTGCATCCCGGCTGTAGTCCCCTCCCTCATCTCCTCCAAGTCCCACTCTCTCTCCATCTTCCCCCTGTATGCCCTTCCCTAGTCCACTGATAGGTGAGATCCTTCCCTACTATCTCACCCTAGCCAATCAGGTCCTGTCAGGACTTTCTGGAACCTCTTTTCCTGTGGCCTAGTATGGGCCCCTCGCCAGGGGGAGCTGATCGAAGAGCAGGCAACCAAGCTCATGCCAGTAACCGCCACTGCTCCTTTTAAGAGATCCTACACGTTGACTGAGCTGCCCATGGGCTACATCTGAACAGGTCCTCTCCTTGGATGTTGCTTGGTTGATTCATCCATCTCAGTAAAACCCTCCGAGCCCCCGAGTCTGTTGGACTACTTGTGGAGCTGCTTTCCATTCCAGGTCTTTCTATCTCCCCTTCTTCCGTAAGATTCCCTGCACTCTGCCCAAAGAATGGTTATGAGTCTTAGCATCTGCTTCGATACAACTGAAGATTTGAATGTATTAATTTTATCAATACTATGATGCACTCTCTAGTTACTAAATATCTTTATTTTGGGGAGGAAAGAGGATGCTGATAAATTATCTAAAGTCAGTTATGCACATGCTAGAGTCCCTTTGCATACCAAAGTGTAATACTGTTCAGCAACAGAAATAGGAGCATTTTTCATAGAAATATATTAATTAATTATGTTAGTCACAGACATGTACATGCTTATGTGATTTAACTTTGCAATTTTACTATGTTGTTAAAAGAAATAAGAGAATAAAGTTCCTCACAATGCAAATGTTCGCAGTTGCATCATTATTGAAGTCATTCATGCTGGCAACCGCATATAATTGTTTAGCTGAACTCAGAATGGCTTATATTAATGTATACAAGCAGGTGTTCTACACCAAGCTGAGCAAGACGAAATGATAGAGAGAATAAGTAAAATAGGGCCCAGGAAATGAAACTTCAAGTTAAAAATTTTGACTTGTATTGTGTCCAATGGCATTTCTAATTTTAATAATTTGGTAGCTCAGAAGTACTGTCCCTGGGTCTTGTATTCTAAACCTGATAACATGGGTGGAATAACAGCTCATGTACTTATGATGATGATGATGATTATGCAGGCTAAGATAAGAGATTCTAGAAATATTTGTTTTTCTATTTCCATTTTAAAATTGCATATTTAGTTTGTTTATTGCTATTATATCAGTACCTAAAACAAGTTTCCTTTTCAAAAGCTCTCCTTAGCTATATCTAAGATTTTCTACATACAGATTTTTTAATAAGTTCTGTAAATTTTTCTTATAAATATTTCTATTGACACCAGAGTTTTATGTCATTAATATATTTTTCTCACTTGTATTTCCTGAGGGAAAAAATATCTCATTATCTTCTCTTTCCATACAAATTCACCTTCATACTGGTTCCCTTTCTTCTACTATGAATCAAAAAATATAGATGATAATGTCTATAACTTTATATTTAAATTTTTTCCTTCTAGCTTATTACATGACAACTTTTAAAGACATATCCACAGTTCTCCCTGTTGGTAGTACTGGCAGTTTAACCTAGGGTCATATCTATATTAGGCAAGCAATTTGCCAGTGAGCTGATGTCTATCCTCTTCCACTGCTAATTGGAAAACAGTTAACACAGATCTCTGTAAGATATGTTAGTATTTTAAAGTCATTCTATATTAAATTAATTTTCTCTGGCTAAATTTGATCTTCTTGTATTTCAGTACTAGAGTGTGTTTGTATTAACAATCTTTTTTTTCTTCTCCCATTCTAAAGAAATATTCTCTTAGAGTTGTTAGTTTAATTTTGATGCAATATGATGTTAGCTTTATTTAGTATATATGTCTAAATCACAATATGTCTAAATCACAATAATTACTTACATAAATATAATTGGTTAAACTGTCATAATTTTAATGTTGTATTAACGATGTTTTAATAAGTATCTACTAACAGTAGCTTCTTTTCTCCTATGTGTGACAGAATATCTGACAAACACAACCTATGAATGACAGGTTAATGCTTGAAGGTATAATTCATCATGGAAGAGGAAGTATGATCGATGGTTATAACGTAACTGACACCATTGCACTTACAGCAAAGAAGCTGAGACACAGGAAAGCTCATACCTGACTAGATCTTTGCTTTATATTCAGTATGTGACTATATGATGCAGCCCACAATCAAGTCTGTTTTTCCCACATGAGCTGAAACTCTTTATCTTAATAGCCCTCACTGATACAGCCATGTGCATATTTCCTGGGTGCTTTAAAACCTAGTTATGTTGGTAAGGATAATTAACCATCACAAGTACATCCCTTGTTAACCAAACAGATCATTTACAAATTTTTTATCTCTGGTTCCTCTAGGCAACTGACCAAACACATCACAGTGCCAAATGCATTCGTTTCAGTTCTCCATGGAATGATCTCTCGCCACTTTTCTCTCTCTCCCTCTCACTCTGTCCCAAGAATATATTAATTCTTTAACATTGTTTGTTTTGTTTAATTGTGTTTTAGTAACAATGTCTTACTGTGCACTCAAGCTATCTTGATTCTAGAGCCTCTTGTTTCAGCTCGTATGTGCTGGGTATGTAACTTTGCACTATCACGGCCTACTAGTATTACCTTAGTATGGAACTGCCTGATATTACATATAATGCTATCATCTTTCCCTCCTTTCTTAATATGTTTTAAGATACATTCATTGTTAGAATTTTACCAGACAAGAAAAAAATACTGTGTTCAGAGATGAGCATACTTTTAAAGAATTAGTCATTCTATCAAAGACAGTATACATAAGTGTGTACATAACTTTACGGAACTTATTTAAGGTGTACAACATGACAATTTGTTACATAGAGCACAGTAAAAATGTGCACGTGATGAAGTTAAATCTTAAGATATTGAAGTGACTAAAAATTATCTGGTTAGGCTTAATATAACCATAAACATTATTATAAAAGTAAACAAGGCAATCTGATGAACAAAAGAGTAATTGGTGTTCTACTGTCTCAAGAAAAAATACCATTATAATACAGAAATAACAATAAATGGCTTATTTTCTGGAGTACCCTATCATGAAATCAGTCCTGCTAAAAATTTAATTCTCCCCAGAGAAACTGTTCTTAAATATTTTCTATCTAGAACTGGTAGAGATTGAACCTACCATGTCTTATAGCAATGTTAGAGAAGTAATGTATCACTTTTAATGGAATACAAATTTCAGCAGTTTTGGTAGATTTATAAACTGAGAATCACAAAGTATGATGCAATTATAATATAGTTCATTGAGTATTGACATTACCAATTTCTTTTTATATTTAATAATTTCTGCTATTAGAACTTTCACTTATATTCTCGATTAAGCCTAGATATTATTACTATACATCTTACAGGTAAATTCTTAATAGCTGGATTATTATTATGATGATGCAAAACTCCTATCCATAATAAAGAATAACATTTGTGCGAGAAAAGTTGAGCTTCCATATGAATTACAAGTACATAAAAGTACATTTGAAGACATCAAAGAACTATGAGCAATGTACCTGGGCCCCTCGGGACATGGTTACGGCAGATATTGAGAGTTGCCAAGACATGTGGAAAGGTGTTTTTCCAGATATAATATTGAAGACTTAGGAAAGGTAGACTGGAGACAAGCTATTAGAATTTTCTTAAACATCTCTTCTTAACAGGCAGACCAACAAATGTGGCACAACAACAACAACAACAACAAAAGACATAGAAAGGTTTCGTTCAACAGATCTATAACCCTTTCCTGCCATAGTTATTTAAATATGTGTATGTTAAAGTCCTTCAATGTCAAGATTGGGTGCCATGTTTCAGAGATGCCTTTAATATTCATCACAACTCTCATCAAACAAAGTGTGACAAAGTGGGATAGTGTTTCTGTGCATTGTTTAACTTCCCATTGCTCCTAGATTAAAATGATGAGTTATTTGTTAACTACCCCTTTTAGTAATTGTGGATAATCATACCATATTTATGTTAAGAACGATGAGGACTGGACTAGACTGCATTTAGCGTGGACGAGATGAGCAGGTCTGAGCAAGCTCTACATGCATTTTTTTCTTCTCACTCAGTGCACTGATTTTATTACAAACAGCAATATACTTTAGGTGGGGATGTAGCTCAGTTGGTAGAGCACTTTTCAAACATGCCCAGAACCGCGTCTTCCTTCCTAGTCCTGCCTAAATCAGGTATGGTGGTCTGTAATCTCAGCACTCAGAGGTTAATCAGGGAGATTGAAAATTCAAAGCCATTCTCACTGCATGATGACTTTGAATTCAGCATGAGATATATGGAGTTCAGTTTCAAAATGAGTAAAAATAAAAAAAGAATAAATACATAAATGTGTTAAATCTATATACTACTTTTGGTGAGTAAATTAAATCAAAATGCCTTTCTTTCTAAATACCCATTTATTTTACTGAAATGCAGCATATGGTGTGTTAAATATTAGGTTTTATTTTAGCAGCTCTGCTTTAACTTTTCTAACATGTGGTGATGCATTTTAATTTTTACGTGCCAGTTTACAACTCTGTCAGCATCTGTTTTGTGTAAACACTGAGATCAGCATTAGGTAAGCATGTTTCCCCGAAAGGAAATGGGAAGGGGGTGCTGCTGCTGCAAAGAAAAGGTGTATGGCTATTTTTATTTCCGTTATTTCCAATCTGAACTAGCAGCAATGATGTCAGAGGGAAAAATATTTTATTTCAACAGAAAAGAAAAACAAAACCAATTAAATTAGAATCTAACATTTCTTAATCCAAAACAATGAATGTAGAGAACATCAGCAATTGTAGTGATTTTTTATTCAGTAGATTTGGCTACTTGTGATATGTTTGTTTACTTGGGACTTTAGGAATTAAAGGGATTTCCTGAGGTCATCATATCCATTTTGGTGACTTTGATAAGGTCTGAGGTAACAAAAACAAACCAATTAATCACACAGCTAGACTCTCCTCTCACAATACAGGTGAATTAGCCTTGGAAGTGATTGCTACAAAGCCTCTCAAGAAAAGCATCCTGCTGGACAGAATACCTAGGAGGCCTACATTTCTTTTGCCAACATTACAACTGCTAGCCAGCTCTGACATAGTTTCACACCCTGTTTGTTACTATTTCATCTTAATTGTATCACTCACAAGTCTGAGAACTAGTGCTGTCATGCACATGCTTGTAGATAGTGTTGTAATCACTGAGCACTGAAAAACAAAAACAAACAAACAAACAAACAAACAAAAAACAAAACAAAACAAAAACCTCCATGCTTGTGCTGCTGGAAGGGAAAACTAGTGGTTTTGATGGCAGTGGGCCAAAGACTGTGCATGGTGATGTGTGGAACCTACTTTCTTGCCAAGAAAGAAAGAAAGGAATGAAGGAAGAAGAAAAGAAACAAAGGAAGGAAGGAAGGAAGGAAAGAAAGAAAGAAAGAAAGAAAGAAAGAACGAACGAACGAAAGAAAGAAAGAAAGAAAGAAAGAAAGAAAGAAAGAAAGAAAGAAAGAAAGAAGGTAATTGTTAAACTCTGGACAAATAGCAAAACTGCCTATTGCACATATCAAAGTAGAGCAAGGAAAATGAAAAAAACAAATAAATAAAAGGAAAAGACATGACCACTCCTAGGTATGGAGAAACAGAATGCTTATTGTAGCAGGTACATCTGGGGTAATTCAGAATGAGCATGACCCTGAACTGGGCATTGTAGGAACAGAGAGGACAGAAGGGAGAGCCAGACCAAGAGGCCAGGAGGGAAAAGAAAGGGTGGACTAAACAGTTTCAAGGCCTGATAACCAAAATATGCTGATTATATGTGGAAAGGAAGGTGGAGGAAGGGCAGCCCAGTCCTTGCTTAAAGAAGGGTAGTAGACAGGGTATGCCAGCCATAGCCCGATAGGAACTAGGGGTGCTGGAAGAACCTGGTGTCCAGGTCTGCTTTGATAGGTTAAATATGCACCTCAGTTAGCCATTTGTCCTAAATTTAAGACCTAACAGTAATAAAGTGATAAGAAAATATGATCTTATACTCTGCTGCAATTAAATTGAATTAAATGTGCTTTCACACCAAAAGTTAGAGGTTAAAGAATGATAAATTTTTAATAGTATAAAATATTAGGATTTCTGTCCCCTGAAAACGTGCAGTTGAACTTGATGACCTGGCATTTACACCCCAACAAGAAGAGACTCCACAAGCATTCCACTTTTCTGAAATTCAATCACTCTGGAATTCAAGTATCTCCACAGTTTAATGTTCAAAGACGATGAAGAAGAAACAGTATGGAGAATTGGGGATTTTCGTACAGATAACCATAACCTTTCCTTCCATTCCTTGTCAGCTAGTGCCTGAGGCAAGCCTGAAGTTAAAATAGCCCATATTTTATATTCAATCCAAAGATTTTTTTTCTCCATGTTTTGTCCTATCAGTAGTTAACTTTTCCTCATCTTCCTCAAATATTTTACTCTTTTGGTTTAAACATCTTTGCATATTTCTAACCAATTATTTTCTACAATTTCTGCAAAATAAATAAGATCAAACAGGTAAAACACTTCAGATGAAAGCTAATAATATTATGACAATAAGATTCTTTTAAATCGTAAAATCTGACCTTCATAAAACACACTGTAGATGTGTCTCAGATACAAGAGTTATTAAAACAATGCTCAGAAGAACTAAGTGGGAGCTAGTTTTATGGGGGGATCTGAGCAAGGAATTCATTACAAAGAAAGTAGACACTTGTTGACCTCTATTCTCATCAGCCCTTTCTCACTTCTCCTGAATGAAATCTTTGAATTTTAAGCAGAGACAAGGTTCCCTAGGTAATGGACACTAACAAACACACCAGAATAATCATGTGATTTCCATCCTGGTATGGTAGACGTCATTATTTTCACAGCTACAAAACTGTTTCTTGCTTCTCACTTAAACCATTTAAAATATAAGAGAGTAACTTCATTAACATACACACACAAAAATAATGGTAGCATGAGAAACGGCTATCTTTTCATAAAGTGTTTCATTGTTGCCCTCTTAGTTTCTATTAGAGAAACATAAGCATATATGTTTGTACATCTGTGTGTTTATGTTTAAATATATCTATATACTATATTTACATATGGAACACAATACGCAATGACCATGAATTAAATAATGTAGAAGAAAGCAGTAGCACTAACATAAAAGTGTTGTAAGCTATATTCTTTTTTGACAGTTAGAGCTTGATGAGAGTGAAAAATTATAAAACACACAACTGCATAAATAAAATCTGAGTGTTAAAGTCAATACATTTGCAAAAATTGAAAACAGTTTCTAAGATTGAATAAAAAAATACTTGAAATTTGAGGAAAATGCATTGTACATTGAGGATTTATCATATTCTCCAAGTTCATGTGTTAAAATCTTACATTTTAGCAAATACAAATATTTTGACTTAAGAAGCTAAAGAATTGGGTATTGGTTTAATGAAGCCATTGTTGAAGCTCCTAATCCACTGGAGACCTTATACTAAACAGCCCAGAAGCAGCCAAAGAGACTATGGTAAGACATGTGGACATGACAGCATTCTTTGGGCAATGTTAGCGGTACTGAGAGGACTCTACAGGCCTGCCTGCGTCTTGATCTCAGAGTTAGAAACAAGAAAATAAATGTTTAATGCTTAATCCATCCATCCTGTAGAACTTTATTATGGTGAACATAACAAATTCTATCTGAGATAGTAAGTGAAAAGGGATTGCCATTATGCTCTAGAATGGAGAACATTTCATGTTAGCATTCACAAAGGAAATGCACTTAAACTTTCCTCTGGTAATAGTAATCTATTCTGAAGAGTCATTTGATTCTCATGTCCTAAATTTAGGGGAATAATAATAATAGTTACAAGGCCTAGCCCTGGGGCTCATGACCTTGGGATAAAATTGATCAAAAGATATAAAATATCTATAATATAAATAAATTAAAAAATAACTTTTTCTAAACATTAAGCATATGAATATCAAGTTGCATTTAAACACCCATTTTGACTTAACTTTAATTCTTTTTTTATTAATTTTTTTTACATTAATTACATTTTATTCGCTTTGTAGCCCAGCTGTAACCCCTTCCCTCATTCCTTCCCAATCCCACCCTTCCATCCTCATCTTTTCCCATGATCCAAATCCACTGATAGGGGAGGTCCTCCTCCCCTTCCATCTGACCCTAGCTTATCAGGTCTCATCAGAAATGGATTCAATGTCCTCCTCTGTGGCCTGGCAAGGCTGTTCCTTTCTCTGGGGAAGGTAGTTAAAGAGCCAGCCACTGTTCCCACTTGGATACTGAGATACCATGGGCTACATCTGAGCAGGGGTTCTAGATTATATCCATGATTGGACCTTGGTCCTTGGTTGGAGTATCAGTCTCAGAAAAGACCCCTGTGCCCAGATATTTTGGTTCTGTTGCTCTCCTTGTGGAGGTCCTGTCCTCTCCTGGTCTTACTAACTCCCCCTTTTTTCATATGATTGCCCAAAGTTTGGTTATGAGTCTCAGCATCTGCTTTGATACACTGCCGGGTATAGTCTTTCAGAAGCCCTCTGTTTACTTTTAATTCTTAAAAATTCCGAAAGCAATACATTATAATTGTGTTTGTTTGTTTTCTACTTTGAAAGAAAAGTAATTATATCTGTAGCATTATTATCGGTATTAAGTGTCAGAAGAGTGAACCAAAGTTCAGAGAAAAGGAAGTATGTATAGATCATGTCTAAATGGCTCTTCATTATTTTAATTATTTTGCTCATACAAACCACCCTCTCTTAGGCACTCTCATCAGAGTTTTCACTAGCTGCTTCTACTTACCCTCATTTTTTTTTTCTATAAGGTTAAGTTACCATAAAGACAAATAGATCACACTTTGGCAACTATTCATGCATGTATATTTTCCAAACATATATATGTAAGTATGTATGTATTTATATAGCATGATTTATTTAGTATGCATATACATACACACCATAACTGAAGAGATAAACTTGTCTTATTACCTTTTTTTATCAGTAGTAGAAGCTTACTGGGTGCTGTTGTTGCTTGCTTTACTGAACTAAAAGGATTTATCAGTCAAACTCTGTTTGTACTATGGTGAAATAAGTATCAAAATTCTTGTCTCCAACAAATACATTAAGATCGAGAAACTTGCTACTGTATTCCCTTGTAGTGCTGAAAACTCTGAGTCATGGGAATTTGTTTCTTGAGAATGCAAGCTCACCTGCTGTGTGAGAACATCTGTTCACTCCAGGTAAGTTACCAACAACAGATCAAAGAAATGACTCCATCCAGAGGACCTTGGCGAACCAGTGAGCACTGCAAAAGGCACCTTTAAACACTTACATGTGTGGATGTGCTTGGAGGCAGCTGCCTCACTGGTAAGCTCAGCTCAGCATAGGCTGTGACTCACACATTGCACCCTTAAGCTCTCTGTCCAACTGGCATCACTGGGAGTCTTTGCTCCCAGTAATTTTTTCTTTACTGCTTTTGTGTCTTTGGAATGACTTTGTGTGGGGAGGGGGGAAGACTTGTATTGTTATTGTTGTTGTTCTTCTTTTTTTTTTTTTAGATTTCACTAAGAGAATATTTTTTTTAATTTTATTTTTTTCTTATCAGTTACATTTTATTAACTCTGTATCCCAGCCGTGTCCTGATCCCTCATTCCCTCCCAGTCCCTCCCTCCCTCCCTCATCTCCACCGTGCCCCTTGCCAAGTCCACTGATAGGGAGGACCTCCTCCCCATTCATCTGATCCTGTTTTATCAGGTATCTTCAGGACTGGCTGCAAAGCTCTTCTCTGTGTCCTAACAGGACTGCTCCTCCCTTGGGGGATGGGGAGGCCAAAGAGCCAGTCATTGAGTTCCTGTTAGAAATAGTCCTTATTCCCCTCACTATGGGAAACCAATTGGTTACTGAGCTACCACAGGCTACATCTGAGCAGGGGTTCTAGGTTACTTTCATACATGGTCCTTGGTTGCATGTCATTCTCAGAAAAGACCCTGTGCCCAGATATATTTGGTCCTTGTGGAGCTCCTATCCTTTCCTCATCAGACTAACTCCCCTTCTTTCTTATGATTCCCTGTACTCTGCCAAAGGTTTGGTCATGAGTCTTTGCTTTGAAAACACTGCTAGTTAGAGTCTTTCAAATGCGCTCATTAGGCTCCTGTCAATGTTCAATGCGCATCCCCTCTGTCTTTCAACACGAGGATTGATAATCAGCTGACACGGTGTCCTTTGGTCATACACCTCTAAAGGACGATGGCCTTCTCTGGTTGCTGTCTTCCCCCGAGGCTGCTGGGTTGTCTTGTCCACCCATCTCTTGCTCTCTGGGGCTTTGCAGTTGCCTGAAGCGGCCTGGGCGACTCGTGATAACTGGCTTCCATTTGTTGTGTTTGCGTGTCAGGCGGTTCCCGTGGTTGTTCTACTTCTTATTATCATCAATTTTGATTTTTTTTTTTACTTCTGAGCTTAGTAAATTTCATGATTTCCTTAAGTCTTCTGAAAATTTGTCTTTCCACATAGAGATGCTTCAATTCAGTAGAAGAAACTGTACACCACTACCTATCTTCACTATTGCCTGTAAAAAAAACTGTTGTATGTCTCCTACAAAATTGAAGAAAGTAAACCAAATATAAGGATGTGCCAAAGATGCCATTAACTCATAATAGTGAACACTGTTCAATTTAGCTAAAATTATAAACTGAAATCACAATTAAAAGCAAATTGTTCAAAAATAACTATTAACAATAACAGTTAGCATACTGTTATCATGTAATTCATGTACTATAGTGAAACATGGTATTAATATATTTTGATTTCTAGTACACAAAGAATCATTTTCCTAAAAATCATTTCTATTCATTTATTTTCCAAGACTTCCCATTGGTTACATTTGCAACATACCTTAGAAAAGTCAGTCTAGCAACTGCGTACTTAAAAATTTATGCTGAGTCCTAACTCCATGCTTCAATTTACACCGGAAAAGTTATTTTCCTCATAGCTGGACCTTTCAAATGCTTATAATAGGGCAGATAAACCTCCCATTTCAACAGATGAAACAATATACTCAAGTAGAGGCTGTGGGGGAAAGGGAATAAATCAAAGTTTCTCAAAGCTCCATGCTGTTTGCTGAACAAATTTCAGCAGAATAATTATATATACCCACACATCATTGCCTGGGGCCATACTCTGCATGGCATTTTTCAGTGAGAGGGTTCAAATGTTTCAAAGACACCTAATACTTCTAAGATAAGGGTGACAAATGCATGCAATTGTTCTCCAGACATTTTGTGCACAGAAGTGTAATCAAATCAGGAAACACAGCCTTAAAGCAATTTCCTCAATCTTATGGTCATAGTGAAAACAATATATTCTCAAATTCATGTGTTTGTGTGTGTATGTGTGCACATATGGTTGTGTGTGTATGTAAACCTGTATTTTTTGCAGGCTTCTGCAGATTTGGCTGAATTTTGCTTATTATCTTGTGCTCGGAGAGCGAAGAAAAGACTGCCATTTCCCTGCAAAGAAGCTTTCTGAACAATGGAAACTGAAACTGTAAAATATATCACAAAAGATATTTTTTTCCTAAATCACTATGTCAGAATGTATATAAAACTAGTCTCTGTCTTCTCACCAACTATATTTGAAGTGTTTCTAAATATAGACAAGATGTAAAAAAATAAAACAAAAACAACATTTTATTTATATTTTAAGCATGACGTTTGCAATACATGTAGTTACAAAATAAATGTTTTAGAAAGACTCATTTTGCAGGTGTTTAGACTGTTCACTGGGGTTGGTTAAAGAATCAGAATGGGGAGTTAAAAAACAGTTTTTCAATGATGTCAGTATAATGAAACCCCAGATGCAGCACATTCGGCAGATAAGTTCCCTCACGAAGCCGCTACCTTGTTTTCTTGCCAAACCAAAGGTGTTTATGCTCTGAATAACTCCAAATGTGCCTGGAATTTAGAAGTGTATGGTTTTCTGCACTGCATTCAAAGAGACTGATACAGCAGAATTTCAATTCTATTTTCACAGCATTCAGATTTGCCTTGAATTATAAAATTTAACCAGTAGACTGTATTGAAAAAAATCTGTTCACATTTGCGTTTTTCTAAATTTGTATTTCTAACTCCATGTCTTTATTTAAACAAATGAAAGGCACGGCTTAACAAAAAGAAAAAAGGGTGGATTATTTTAAAGTTAGTTAGGAGATCTCAATGTTTTAGATCAAAGGATTATGGGCCACATCTAGCCTGAGCAGTTATCTCTGAATTGTTTTATAGGGAGGCAAGTTAGCTAGACAATCTAATCCCTTGCACAATTTCAATTCAATCTCTCTGAAAATTGAAATGTTTGCCATGCTTCTGTTTACCCAGAGCTGGTGTTATTCTCTCCCTGTACACACTCTTACATTGTGCTGTACCTATAACCATTGCAGCACAATTAAACAAGTTGCTTTTCTATTTCCACAATCCTACTTCAGGGAACCCTATTGTCTTCCTTATGTGATATTTCTACTGTTACTCAATCAGCTCTGAAAAGAGTATAGCGTCACCTGCAACACAGGACAATGTAACCCAGGTCGGGTTTACCAAAAATTGGAGATAGAAAGTGCATATATGGCTTTCACTCTCTCTTTTTAAAATATTTATTTATTTTTTTCATTTATCTATCTATCTATCTATCTATCTATCTATCTATCTATCTATCTATCTATCTATCTATCTATCTATTTATTTTTACAATTTATTCACTTTGTAACCTGGGTGCAGTCCCCCCTATCTCCTCCCAGTCCCACCCACCATCCCACTCTCCCTCCATGTCCTCCCTGCCCTTTCCCTAGTCCCCTGACAGGGGAGATCCTCTTCCCCTTCTCTCTGACCCTAGCCTACCAGGTCTCATCAGGGCTAGCTACATCATCTTCTTCTGTAACCTGACAAGGCTGTATCCCCTAGGGGGAGGTGATCAAAGAGCCAGCCACTGAGTTCATGGCAGAGACAGCCCCTGTTCCTCTTACTAGGAAACCCACTTGGAGACTGAGTTGCCTATGGGCTACATCTGAGCAAGGGGTCTAGGTCCTCTCCATGCATGGTCCTTGGTTGAAGTGTCTGTCTCTGTAAGACACCCTGGGCCCAGAATTTTTGGCTCTTTTGCTCTCCTTGTGGAGTTCCAGGTCTTGCTATATTCTCCCAACTTCCATGTCCAGTGTTTGGTTATGAGCCTTAGCATCTGCTTTGATACCCTGCTTGGTAGAGTCTTTCAGAGACCCTCTGTGGTAGGCTCCTGTCCTGTTCCATGTCTTTCCCTACTTCGAATGTCTATCCCTGTTGCCCTTCTCAGTGAGGATTCAGTATCTTCCCTAGGGTACTCCCTGTTCTTTAGCTTCTTGAGGTATACAGATTTTAGTATGTTTATCCTATATTATATGGCTAATAACCACTTATAAGTGAGTATATTTCATGTGTGTGAATTTATATACATTATATAAGATTTTTAAATATTCATTAATAAAATAAACTGTCTTGTTCTTTGTCTTCTCCTGCTTCTGACATCTACCACTTTTGCCCTTCTGAATGAGGATTGAGCATCTTCCCTGGGGTCTTCCTTGTTGTTTAGCTTCTTTAGAAATACAGATTTTACTATGCTTATCCTGTATTATATGTCTAATAACCACTTATGAGTGAGTATATACCATGTGTGTCTTTCTGCTTCTGGGTTACCTTACTCAGGATGATCTTTCTAGCTCCATCCATTTGCCTGCAAATTTCATGATTTCCTTGTTTTTAATTGTTGAGTAGTATTCCATTCTGTAAATCTACCACAATTTCTGTATCCATTCCATGGTTGAAAAATCAAGGTTGTTTCCAGATTCTGGCTACTATGAATAAAGCTCCTGTGAACATAGCTGAGCAAATGGCCTTGTATGGTTGAGCATTTTTCAAATATGTGTCCAATAGTGGTATAGCTGGATCTTGAGGTGGCACGATTCCTAATTTTCTTAGAAAGTGCCAGATTGATTTCCAAAGTGGTTATAATGGAGGAGGGTTCCCCTTTCTCCACAACCTCTCCAGTATGTTTCAGCCCTTGAGGTTTTGATCTCAGCCATTCTGATGAGTGTGAGGTGGAATCTCAGGGTGATTTTGATTTGCATTTCCAGGATGACTAAGGACTTTCAGCATTTCTTTAAGTGTTTCTCTGCCATTCTACATAAAGTTCCTGTTTTTTCCCCCTAAGTTCTTCAGTTTGTGCTTTTTTATATTTCTATTTTCATCTTTATGTCTTGAACCATTTTGTGATTTCCTTCACCTGTTTGTATTTGTGTGTGTGTGTGTGTGTGTGTGTGTGTGTGTGTGTTTCATTATATGATTTGTCCAATTCCTTCATCTTCTGTTGAACTTTCCTGTATTTCCTTCAGGAATGTAATTATTTCTTCTCTAAAGGATTCAACCTGTTTGACTGGGTATTTTTGTATTTCTTCACACATTAGTTCATTTCCTTTGTTATTTTCATAATCATAGATTTAAGGTCTTTTTCTTGTGTTTCAGTTGTATTAAGGAATTCAGGGATGCTTGCCTTCGGGTAACGGGGTTCTGGGAATGCCATATTACTTTGGCTTTTGTTGATTGCGTTTTTATGTTGCCCTTTAGCCATCTGGTTGTCTCTGGTGTTAGATGTTAGATCCTGTTGCCTATAGGAGTTCTCAGGGATGTGGTAAAAGCCCTGGGCATGAAGCTGGAAGTTTCTGTAGTTGTTCTTTTCAGATTGGGAATTAACTCAGAGTGGTGGGTGGTTCTTAGGGAATTGCCTGTGGGTCTCCTCAAGTGTTTAATCCTGGGGAAAACATGGATTCCTCAGTAGATCAGGGATCCTTTCACAGAGGGAAGTCCTGGAGTCAGATGCCTTGCCACAGGTTTTCTTAGTCTGAGGTTAGTGAGCCCAGGCACAAGGCTCAAGCACTATGTTTTCTGAGTGCAGACATTTTAGAGAATGTGGGCTCAGATGTCCTGTTGGTCTCCTTAGGGAGACAGGTCAAGCCTTGGAACAGGGTCTAGGGTTGCTTCCTTGGGTCCCAAGAGTCAGGGGCCTGTGGTGGTTGTTGCTTGCCCACCCAAAATAGTGAGAGTGGGCGCCTTTTTGTAACCTAGAGCCACTGGCATCGGAAGGTGTCTGCAAGATATAAGACAAACTATGTATTGATGACTTAGGTAAATGTGAAAATCCTGTTTAAATCATACCCACTTGTTGGGATAAAACTAAAAGTGTAACTAGGAAAAAAAGACTCAAACCAATTGACATTTTAGGACAAAATATTTATAAGAGAAAACTACTGCTACTGAATTTAATTTCCATTAAGCCTCAGCAACTTGTTCTTTATTTAAAAATTATGTTATATGTCTATATGAGTAAGTATATACTGTGTCTGTAAAAGAAAAAGAGAAAAAATTATGGATGTTTTTTTAATGTTTTGTTTTTAAAGATTTTAACATGAAAAAATGTAAATGATCGCTTATAACTCTAACCATTACTAAATACTTGTTCTCCATAACAAAGTTGTAGTCTGAGAAGAGTTGTGTTATATCAGCATGCTTGTGTATGCAGACATTTAGACCAAGGAAGAACTGAATTTTGTTTATGGAGAAATGAAGGAATAATAAAAACAGTCACCTCTGAAATTAAAATAGAAAACAGAGAGAAAATTGATTTGACTCAGTCAGTATTCAGTTTTTCTTTTTTGACAATTAAAGCCTATTATTATTCAGTAGATTTATAGGAACATTTTCTTTTTTTAATTAAAATTTTTAAAATATTTGTTACAGTTTATTAACTTTGTATCTCACCCTCACATCCCCTCCCAATCCCACCCTTCCTTCCTCATCTTCTCCCAATCCCACCCTTCCTCCTTCATCTTCTCCCTGCCTCTTTCCAAGTCCACTGATAGGGGAGGACCTCCTCCTCTTTCATCTTACCTTAGTTTATGAGGTATCTTCAGGCCTGGCTGCAAAGTCCTCCTCTGTGGCCTAGCAGGGCTGCTCCTCCTTCAGGTGTGTGTGGGGGGAGGTCAAAGAGCCCGCCATTGAGTTTATGTCAGAAATAGTCCCTGTTCCCCTTGATAATAATGTATAGAAAGATTTTCAAGAGAGAAAAAATACATGCAAAACAAATGTGGTATAATAAAGGTCATGTATTTTATAAGCCACTCTGGTTGTTTCCATGTAATTTTGCAGAGAGAAAAAAGATGTCCAATTTAGTATACCTTCTTGCATATAATGACACAATCCTTTAATAAATCTATTTAAAGGAGTTCAGACTTACATTGTGTTTTGTTTCATTTATATTGAGTGTTATTTTATAGCAGATTCACAACTAACATCTTTTTGAATGGCTCTAAAATACTATTCTTTGGCTTTTCATAATTTATGAATTCATCAGTGGATTTAAAAGTACAAAAATTATATTTATTGGTAGCCATGCCACTGACACTGTATTTGAGATTCCTTTTGCCTAGAATAATATCTAAATTGTAGATGTTTAACAAATATGTGCACACTGTTTTAAATCTGTTTGCATTTATCTAATTATTATTTAATGGATTTTTCCATCCTTAATGCAGAAGTATATCTGAAGTAAGATATATTTTGGGTGACCACAAGGCTGCATTTTTTTTACACCCTTCCCATTTTTTTTTTCTTAGAAGTTCTTTGAGAATTTTTAAAAATTAATTTATTTATTCACTTTACATCTTAACCATAGACCCCACTTCCCTCTCCTCTTGGTCCCACCCTCTCTCCCTCTTCCCACCTTTTCCTCCTGTGTTTTGATGATATTTGCCATTCATCTCCCAAAGTCTCTTAAACCAATTACTTTCCTTACCCACCCAACTTGTTTCTTTCTCTTTTTAAATCCATCAAGTCAAATTTGTAATAGTAATGTAATCTTAAATCTATTGATATCCATTAAAGCATCATTTACTTACTAGGAGTTACACTTTTTAATTTTTTTCATATTGCAATTTATTCACTTTGTATCCCAACTGTAGCCCCCTCCCTTGTCCCTTCCTTATCTCCTCCCATGCCCCTCTCGAAGTCCACTGATAGGGGAGGTCCTCTTCCCCTTCCATCTGTCTCTAGCCTATCAGGTCTCATCAGGACAGTCTGCATTGTCTCCCTCTGTGGCCTGGCAAGGCTGTACCCCCCTCAGGGGGAGGTGATCAAAGAGCCAGCCATTGAGTTCATGTCAGAGGCAGTCCCTGTTCCCCTTACTAGGAAGCCCATTTGTAAACTGAGCTGCCATAGGCTACATCTGTGCAGGGGAAAACTGAGCTAACAATTGCTTCTTAGCTAGTGCTGGGATTTTATGGTCTATCCAGTTCTCTTTAACATAGCAAATTTTATCTAGAGTAAGAGTGCCCAGATTTTGTGCATATTGTTGTAACCACTGTGAATTAATGTACAGCTTCCCTGCTGTGTCACGAAGACAGTGATTCCTTGTAAGCTTCACCACCTCTAAATGCCCCTTTAGTAATGATCCTTAAGTCTTTGGAGGACTGACTTATGATGTAGATTTCCCATTTAAGGCTGAGTATTCGGAAGTCTCCAGTTTTCTGCTCCTTGCCCTCTTGTGAGTGTCTGTATTAATCATCTTCTACTGAAAGTAGAAGGTTTAGTGATGAGGGTTGAGAACTGCATTAATCATGAGTAGTCAGTTTAATATTATGACCATTTATAGTTTTAGGCTCTTCCCTAGGGGTCAGGTCCTACCGAGCCATAGTATCTTGACCTGATGATGGTACTAGGAATGAGTTTTATTTTGTGGAATAGGACTGAAGCCCAACCTGTTGGTTACTTTCACGGTATTCATGTATGATTATACCAGGGAACCTATATTCTCATACTAGACATTATTCTAGCTTGCATGGATCATAGATGAATAATATTGTTCCTTTCATCCTTTGTTAGTACATTTAGTGATTTTAGTATTGTAAAAACTACCCAATATAAATAAAACATCCATGTCAACATAAGATCAATTTTTCTGCTCTCTATAAATCAAGTATGTAGTATCTTCAGCAATAGGGTTTTATCATTAAAGTTCTTCTGGATAGTAAACAAGAACCATGCTAATAGTCCGTATTGTTTGTGCGTATTTAGGACCTCACTGTCCAATAATGTCAAATGGGGCAACAGATTCCTGTCACTTAGCTTTAATTTGTTAACCTGTAGTGTCTGGTAGGGACATTACTGTGTTGTCCCATTATAGAGTAATTCCATTTTAAACTTTTTATTTACACACATACATACACACACACAGATTTTTCTACTGTAGTATGTTTTTATGTGACACTTTTAAGGAGTCTTTAGTAGAACTTATCCCTCTCAGTATTCCCTCTTTTACCCTACCCTCCCATCCCTCACTCAAATCAAATCCTTCATATTTCAGCATTTTAATTAATTATTTCAGCATTGCATTTTCTCTACCTTTAATTGAAATTGCCTTCCCAGAGTCCTTTACTAATTTCCTAATCTCTAAAAGCATTCAGAATTAAACATACATATGTGCTATTCAAAACTAACACTCAATGAGAGAAGACCTGTGATGTTTTCTATTCTAGGTCTGGATTACCCCACTCTGAATGAATTTTACCAGTTCCATCGATTTGCAAATTTTCATATTTGTTTCTGAATGGCTGGCCTGTATTCATTGGGGGAATAGATCACATTTTTTTCCTTATACATTCATTAGTTAATGAGTGTCTAGGCTGTATTTAGTAGCTGTTAGCATATCCACAATCCAAACATTATATTTTGAAAAAAAGATAAATTCTCTTATTATATTCACTGCAACTGTTATTCAGGCTCTTTGTAACATTTATTAAGAGGTATAATAACGTAAGAGGTATAGAAGTATGATAATTATTGCTACTTATTCACATATTATGGATTTACTTTTATGTTCTCTTTTAAATTACACAACCCTGAAAGGTAATTATGATTAGTGGTAAAGAGACTCACAGTGAAGAATGTAATCTATTTCTTATATCAATTATTCTATAGTGATTAAGGTATAGATGTGGATACTATAATATATAGAGAAACTGATATTTAGCAGTTCAGTTAATGAATCCCATTTATCCTAAATAATACAAATCAAAGAGCAATTGAAGTACAGTGAATAACTAATGGCACTGAGGAGAGAAAGGTGTGATGTGTTACAGGACAGCTGGTACAACTTTATGAAATGAATGAGGGAACATGAAGGTAAGAAGGAGTGACAGAGACACAGAGTGGCATCATGAAAGTTTGTGTCGGTGACCAAAAAAAGTAGGACCATTTCATTTCATTAATGATGAGTTTTCTTGTATTGTTTTGATTGTAATGCATATAGAAAGGAATAAAGACAGCAAAACCCAAACAAAATAGAGTCAACATTGAAAGAGTCTATAATGGTGGAAATAGTTAGAACATTATACATATGATGTGCTAATGTCTCAACATTCTTTAGGTGATAAATGAGCAGCTTCATAACAGACAAAATACAATAAACAAAAAAGAAAAAATATGCACTTCTTTTTCTTCACCAGCACAAACTCTTGAAGAATAAGTGCCTGTACTCTGCCAAAGGTTTGGTCATGAGTCTTTGCTTTGAAAACACTGCTAGTTAGAGTCTTTCAAATGCGCTCAGTAGACTCTTGTCATACGTTCAATGCACATCCCATCTGTCTTTCTAAATGAGGATCGATCGAAAGAAGGGAAGATAGTCTGATGAGGAAAGGATAGGAGATCCACAAGGACCAAATATATCTGGGCACAGGGTCTTTTCTGAGACTGACATTCAACCAAGGACCATGTATGGATATAACCTAGAACCTCTGCTCAGATGTGGCCTGTGGTAGCTCAGAAACCAATTGGTTTCCCATAGTGAGGGGAACAAGGACTATTTCTAACAGGAACTCAATGACTGGCTCTTTGGCATCCCCACCCCCCAAGGGAGGAGTAGTACTGTGAGGCCACAGAGGAGAGCTTTGCAGCCAGTCCTGAAGATACCTGATAAAACAGGATCAGATGAATGGGGAGAAGGTCCCCCCTATCAGTGGACTTGGCAAAGGGCACGGTGGAGATGAGGGAGGGAGGGACAGACTGGGAGGGAATGAGGAATCTGGACACGGCTGGGGTACAGAGTTAATAAAGTGTAACTGATAAGAAAAAAATAAAATTAAAAAAAAAGAAGTGTCATTTATATCCCATAATGTGTTAATGTCTCAGAAAGTCTGTATAGGTACAGTTGCTTGCCCACTCTTTTAGACCTCCCTGTTGTTAAACTTATAGTGCACATTTATGCCACCAATAGCTAGTATAAGTCTTGTGAGCAAAAGATTTTAAGAGTAATGAGTAACAAATCTTCAATAACAATTTTAAAATGTGAAGTCAAGAGCTGCCTCAGTGGTTAAGAGCACTGGTTATGCCTTCAGAGGCCTGGGATTTAATTTCCAGCATACATACAGTAGTTTGGAACCATCTGTGACCCCAGTTCCACTAGCTCCAATGCGCATGTTGCAAGCATGTGATACACAGATACACGTATGGGAAAAAAATGGCTATGTATATAAAATAAATTTTAAAATAAGTATTTAAAAATTTAGAAACCCTATAGAAACAATATTCACAAGTTAGCATTCACAGTAATCAAGAATAAATGTTATTAAATATCTAAAAATGAACGGTAAAAATGAAAACATTGATTGCTTTGGTTATTATTCCCCATTTATAAATAATGATTACATTAAATCAAAGCAGTGATTGAAATTCTCAATGGTTTCTTTCTTTTAATTTTCTTTATTGTACTCTTGACTTGTGTGCCAAAGCAGGAAACATTAGTCTATACTAACCAGGTCATTTGGAAATGAGTGATATGCCTGATAGCTATACTGTAAAATTGTGTATATTTCAATCAATCTTGCATCTATAATTGAAAGAGTCATCTACTAATGAAGGCTTTATTTAATCACTGCAAACCTATTTTAAGTAAAATCACAGTGCAGAACTCATTACTATTCCAAATAACACAAGGTGCCTATAATCAAGCAACTGTCTAAGAATTTTATAGATGTATTCATGAGTTTTTACCTATTTTCAAAATGATTATGTGTACATGTTTTGTCTGAATGTACTATATACATGTATGAACAAGGTATGCTACTTGTAATTAGGCATGTGAATGTCAGAATAAAATTTTGGATGTATTTCTTAATTATTTTCTGCCTCATTTTCTTGAGAGCAATGAACCTGAATCTCAATAATTTTATACCTTAGGTCCTAGAATAGGCCTGTCTCTGCTATCCAACACTGGGATTACAAGAATGGATAGCTCTTGTAGAAAATAAAATTGTTGGCAATGTTTATTATTAAAAGCCTATGATTATTACAAAGATTATTATTAACCTACTACGATATCAATAAATGACACTGACATCTGTTGCATTTAAATAAGCCTTGTTCTTGCTAGGCCACAGATAAGGACATTGCAGCCAGTCCTAAAGATACCTGATAGGCTAGGGTCAGATGGAAGGGGAGGAGAACCTCCCCTATCAGTGGACTTGGAAGGGGCAGGAAGGAGATGAGGGAGGAAGGGTGGGATTGGGAGAAGATGAGGGAGGAAGGTGGGAACAGGGGAGAAAGGTGGGATCAGGAGGAAAGAAGGAGGGGGCTACCGCTGGGATACAAATGAATGACCTGTGATTTAAAAAAAAAAAAAAAAAAAAAAAGCGTTTAAAATGATCAGTCCCCATCCCGAAAGGCAAAAAGGATGAACATCAGAAGAAGAAAACAGGAAACAACCTAGGAACCTGCCACAGAGGGCCTCTGAAATCTTCTGCCCTGCAGACTATCAAAGCAGTTGCTGAGACTTATGGCCAACTGTTGGGCAGAGTGCATGGAATTTTAGGTAAAAAGTGGGAAATAGTAAGATCTGGAGAGGAAAGGAATCCCACAAGGAGAGCAACAGAACCAGAAAATTTGAACACAGGGGTCTTTCCAGAGACTCATACTCCAACCAAGTACCAGGCATGGAGATAACCTAGCACCCCTGCCAGATGTAGCCCATGGCAGTTTAGTGTCCAAGTGGGTTCCATAGTAATGGGAAGAGGGACTGCCTCTGACATAATCTGATTGTCCTGCTCTTTAATCACCGCTCCCTGAGAGGGGAGCAGCCTTACCAGGTCACAGAAGATGACAATGCAGCCACTCCTGATGTGATCTGATAGACTAAGATCAGAAAGAAGGAGAGGAGGACCTCCCCTATCAGTGGACTTGGGGAGGGTCATGTGTGAAGAAGGGAGAGGGAGGATGGGGCTGGAAGGGGGAGGAGGGAGGGCCTCATGGGGGAATACAAAGTAAATGAAGTGTAATTAATAAAATAAAATTTAAAAAAAAGATAGAAATGCACAAGGGAGGGTCGCATGTGGCAGGTAGGCCAGGGGGTTAGGTGGGGGGAGGTAGAGGACTGGAGAAGGTTGGGACCGGGAGCCCACCACCGCCCTTCGGGCGTTTCCAAGATCTAGTCCATTATCATCATGGCAGAAAGCATGGCAGCACACAGGCAAACAATGTGCTGGGGAAGCAGCTGAGAGTACTACATCAGGATCCACAAACATCTGGAAGAGAGAGGGAGCCTCTGGGCCTGGTTTGGGCTTTTAAAATCTCAAAGCCCAGCCTGCAGTGACACACTTGCTCCAAGGAGGCCATACCTCCTAATCCTGTCAAATATTGCCACTCCTATTGACCAAGCATTCAAATCTATGAGCCTAGGGGGACCATTCTCTTTGAAACTACCACAGTGTTCTTCCAGAGCAGTGGAGTTTAGGTCCCAACACCCATAATGGAGCTGCACACAATCCTAGCTGCAGGGGATCCCACACCGTCTTCTGACCTCTGTGGGCACCCATGTGCATGTATACTCATTAATTAAAAATAAAAATATTCAATATTTAAAATAAATGGATAGATGGATGGATAGATAGATAGATAGATAGATAGATAGATAGATAGATAGATAAGCCTTGTTTCACCTGGGGCTGGGCAGATAGACACATTAAGATAACCCTTAATGTGCCTCTTTGCCTCTTAGCCCAACATTCCATGCCTTTTGTTTAATCATTCCTATCTGAGCTACATCCGTCCTACATCCCCATAAATACTTGCACATGCTTTCCATCCCTGCCGCTTCTTCCCATGCTGTTTCTCCTGTTGGCCCTTCACTATCGCATGGCGACTCTTCCTTCTTTCTCCTCTCCCTGTCTCTCTCCTCCCATGATCTTTCCCTCCTCAAAGCCTGTGAACTTTGACCACCATATCTATCTAATATTTTTGCACTGTCCAGATGTGAAGGCATCTATTCAACCAATAAAGAATAATTTTTAGGAAAGGACTACAAACGTCATTTTTTGGTGAGTGAGTGTCTGCTCATAAAAGGCAGCAAGCAAACCTCAGGGAGCAAAATAATTAACACTAATAATTAAGCACTAGACCATGCCGCTGCATATAGCTGTGGAAGACTTTTGCTTTGGTTGTTTGTTAGGCTTAGGACTCAGGATTTTATGCTTCCATCATAAGTGCTCTCACTCAGTGATCCATCTTCAAGTCCTGAAAATTACTTAAAAATAAGTGTAATATCAAATTATTCATCTATTTAAATGATGGCTAAATGAAACAGTTTAATAATACTTAATTTCAGTGTGCAAGCTCATTGTGCTGCACTAAAATTGCAATATTTACACTCATACTAAAATCTGCACTATACAATTGTTCAAAAGAAGACATCAATACTATTTTACCAGAAATAACTTTTTTAATTTTTTTATTAATTACAGTTTATTCACAATGTATCCCCCCATAAGCCCCTCCCCCCTCCCCTCCCAGCCCCACCCTCCCTCCCCCTTCTTCTCGCTTGCCCCTCCCAAGTCCACTGATAGGGAGGTCCTCCTCTCCTTCCTTCTGATCTTAGTCTATCAGATCCCATCAGGAATGGCTGCATTGTCATCTTCTGTGGCCTGGTAGGGCTGCTCTCTCCTCAGGGGGAGGTGATCAAATAACAGGCCTATCAGATTATGTCAGAGGCAGTCCCTCTTTCCATTACTATGGAACCCACCAGAAATAACTCTTTGATCAACAGAGGTATTTAGTCCTAAAATTATTACTTTTAAATAGCCATCCTTTTCTGTTTTGTTTTTTTCAAAATTTAACTATTGCAAAACTAAAATTTCCTTGATCATCTTTCTTTACGAGACTCAGGCTTTAGCAACCCTGAAAGTCTATTACAAAACTGCAGAAAATTGTGCACACAATATAATATTCCAGTAATAATGAATTACAGAAACTAAAAATTACATGCACTATGCTAACTAGTTAATTTGAAATATTTAACTTTTTTTTTCCTAAGAAAGTGTTCTTACTGTCAATAATTCACCATTCTTCCTCTCTGGTGTCTGATTAGCAGCTTGTAGGAGGTCATCCTGAGTGATGGCATGGAGAGTTATTACTAGGACGTGTAACATTTCATCTCTTCTTTTGTTTTATGTTTAGACTTAAAATAAAACATAAATATTGATAATACAGATGAAATTGCACTGTGTTCTGTGCTGTGTTTATCTAGCTGTAGACACGAATTTTAACAAAAAAATTGTATTGAAGTTTTAACTTTTAACTGAGCCAGCAGAGGAGGTAAGAAATGATGAATGAAAAAAGAATAGCATACATCTTAGTTGTCTAAATGTTTTCATGCTTGTTAATATATGCAAAAATGTCAATCAAAATTCATTCTAGAATTTTACTTAAACTTACGTTTAAACACATGTAGCTTTTAGCATCCCAATGCCTGCAAATGTCTTTTTGTACACAAGGATGATAGTTTCCCAAACAAAAGGAACTGGAAATTTTATTATCTCCAATCACTCTCCTAAGTGGTTGCAGTAGTACAGATATTATTAACATGGCACATTTGTCATCCTTCTATATACACACTCATATTCTAGTCTTCTCATATATACTAATTTGCTAGTGCAGCGTGCTAAATAAAATGCACTGTTTAATCATCTTATTGTGCTATTACTCAGCTAACTTCTGACAATTCATATGTTTTTAAGTATAGATTTATGTATATCTCTTTCTTTTAATTGTATCAAGTGTATATACTGTGCTTATGTTTAGCTTATATTTATATGCTATATAAATTATCCATTTCTCTACACCACACATAATATTTTAACCTATGTCCTAGTAATGCTTCCTGTAATTCTTATATTTTATATTGCTGTTGAATAAAAATTCCTTGAGAGTCTATTTCTGTTTACTCAGATAACAATAATCAGAGGATAATGATAGAAAAAGAAAGTGGTTTCACTTAAGTTTACTCTATTAATGAGTTTAATGAGGCATTCTTAAAGGAACATGGGCAAAGCATTGTTTTCAAGAATATAGGTAACAACTGGTGAACTACAGAAGCAATGAGTCTCCTTCTCTTCATTCCCAGTATAAATTTACCATACATATATTTTAAGGAAGGGAGGGTGGTATATCTCCCAAGCCTTTCACACTTATACAGGGGAATGTTCATGATACTAATCTTGTAATGTTTTAGAGGGATAATCACAGCTGCTCTGTTGTCAAGACAGAGATGATGGTCTGGAGGACAAAGATTAACAACTGGTATTGTCCTCTTTATTCTATGAAATAAAAATTAAATTTCTTTTCTTTTGAGTTATTATGACATACATGTGAGCTAAGGAAAATGGGGATTTTTAGGTGTCCTAATTAGAAATAGGATTGCTGAGATGAAACAGTGTAACCAAAAGCAAATTAGGGAGGAAAGGCTTTATTTAATTATCACTTCCACAGCGCAGTCCACCACTGAAGTAAGTCAGAACAAGAATTCAAACAGGAGGCGATAAATAAATTAAATTTTAAAAGAAAAAAAATCATGATTTCCTTGTTTTTAATTGCTGACTAGTATTTTATTGTCTAAATATACCACAGTTTCTATATCCATTCCTCAGTTGAGGGACATATGGGTTGTTTCTAGATTCTGGCTATTATGAGTAGAACTGCTATGAACATGGTTGAGCAAATGTTCTTGTTGTGTACGTGAACATCTTTTGGATATATGCTTAGGGGTACTATAGCTGGATCTTGAGGTAGCACTATTCCTAATTGTCTGAGAAAGCACCAGATTGATTTCCAAAGTGGTTTTACAATTTGATGTAGAGATGAGAAACTGTTCTAAGTATTGGTAATGAGAGACTATGAGTGCTCGTTCATAAGCGGGATATCTGTATCAACCTGACCACACCACAAGAATCATAGAACATTGCAGAAGAATTGACTAAGAACACAAATGCCGGAGGATTGAAAGAAATCAGTATAAACTCACAGCAGCTCTGGCTGGCTGTACAAGACCTAAAAAATATGAAAACAGTAAAAATTCACAGCATAAGCAGGGGAGAGCCTAATGAGTCCACAATCTTAGCTGAGAAACTATTGGTAATTGATGGCTACTGAGGAAGGAACCTAAACTTCAGTGGATGATCCCATATCTATGAATTTATGGGAACTATAGACTGGACACGGCTTAATTTTTTAACAAATTTTAAAAAATATGGCATGAAGTTGAGAAGGATATATATCATGGCTTCCTGAGTATAATTTGAAAATGGAGTAAGGGCTAGATATTATCAAGATATACTGTATTCATTAATGCAATTTTCAAATTTGATAAAAACAGTATAAATATAAACATCAATGAAATGTGTATTAAAGGAAATACTAATACAGACACAATGTGAGTTATCGATATGTGTGTGTGTTGTGTGTTTGCAGACTGCTACTTTTCAGAAAGCTGTCTTCTGTCTTCTGTTGTTGTTCATGTGGAAATAGAAATAATATTTTACTGTCAGTAAAAGTTAGTTCAAAAAATTTAAGCCAGTTTCAAATAAAAAAAAATAGAATATTAGTGATTGTCATGTATGTCTATTTTCAATATTTTGGGTTTCATTGATAACCCTTCTGAATTGGCACACAAGTTATTTAAATTGCACCATTATCATTATATCATTACAAAAGTTCCTATAATTAATCAAATTCATTGTACTGAATCATTTAGTGTGGTAATTATAGACTAAATAACTTTTAATGATCTTTACTACTTAATGTTCAAGTTTTATTTGATTAATGCAACTTTTTGATTTAGTGATTAATCAAATACAGCAATTTTAGAATATGCAAATATATCTGTTAAGTATTAAATGACAAATTGCAATACTTACTGCATTTAATTAATTTACTAAATGAGGTTTATTTAATCAACAATATTTCTAAAAGAAAAATAGAATGTTTATTCCTAACTAAATTTATTGTGATACGTTGTGATGTTTGGTGCATGTATCCATTGTTTAGTATGTGAATTAATATATTTGTATTGTATATTTTTCACTTCTCTATGCTGAGAACCTTCAACAACATTCTAGGGTTTTGAGATAAACATTAAATTATTGTTAAACACACTCTCTCTACTGTGCAATCAAGTGTAACTTTTTAATCATTAAATAAATCTTGCTATTCTTACCAACTTTCAACCATAGGTGAGCCCTGGTCACCACTCAACTCTGCTCTACTGAAACCAAACACTTTAGGTTTTATTTATGGATGAAATCCTTTTTTTTTTCATAAAATTGCTTTGTACTAATCATTAACAAACATACATTAAATGAAATACAAGAATAAAGTTAAAATTCACTTAGAATTATCACTTTATATAAAGCACTCAGGCATGTTTATTTTATTCACAATGTTCCATCTATATCAAGTTTTAAGATATTTTACATAGGTATCTACTTACCTGAAACAAACAGCATTTTTATAATATTTCAGAAATACATTAACAAAATTAAAAGATTTATACATAATTCTGAATCAACATATTCAAAATTAATAATGGCTGTCTATTGATTAGCATAGCATTTTGATTAATATGATAATTTATTTAAACTTCAATGAGGAAACTAATTATAGAAAATCAGTCTAAGGATTCATGTTTCATTATTAATACAACTTATACATGATGTAAAACAATACTTAGAATTCAATATTAGATAAAAGTAATAACAATGTTCAAATATTAATTTATTATAACATCAAATCCTAATTACATTGATCTTGATCTCCAACAGTAAAGGATTTTTATATTAAGGTCTTTTATAATCCTTGCAATAACAACATATAGTGTATCTATATTGAAGGCTCATGAATGTGTGTGTGTGTGTGTGTGTGTGTGTGCGCACATACATACACGTGCATGTATTTGAAGAATGGAGACAACCTACAAGAGCATGTCATCAAGTTTTGTCATCAAGTTTTGCAGTATTACATGCTAAGTCACTTTGCTGGCACCTCTGTATTTTCAAGGCTACTGCGATGAGGGGCTCCCTTTCTTATAAATATTTATTTCTGTGTTTTGGTTTAAATTTTATGACAGAGAAACTTACAGTTTAAAATTTAAAATACAGAACAAATATTAGAGGACTGAGAGATAATGATTTTTTTGTAGCTAGAATAAAGAAGAAATAGAAATCATGTTGGCAAATAAGGTTTCATTGCTCATAAATTTCCTTGAGTTATTTTATTTTATGTTTAGTATTGAGGATAAAGTCATATTAAACCTTTGCTATTTTATATGGTTGTTTTCTTTTGTCATTGTTATATTTGTTTTGATAGGAAGGAGATGGAAAGAGAAAGAAAAACTGTCCCAGGCTCATATTGTTAAGACATGAGCTCACTGTGTTATGGAGAGTAAAAGTTAATGAACTCAAGGCCACTAGCACCCAGGCAGACTTGATCTCTACATGTGTATTTTAAGAATTGAAGACTGGAGAAATGGTTTAGAAGTAAAGAGCAAGTATTGAGTTTTCAGACGACTCTAGTATGTGTTGGAGGTTGGTCTAATGCTAATTACTGGCCCTCAAGATCTGGTTACTGCTTGCTGGATACACCCATTCTTGTTTTTGCAAACCTGCCTAAAACATTATACTTGATTGGTTCATTAAATGGCCTATTACTGGGCAGGGTAGAATGGGTTAGGTGTGACTAGGTACCCTGGATTTTGAGGACAGAAGAATCATGAGAATCACGGAAGAGATAGACTGGAAGACAGGAGGAAGGTGGACACTGTGATGGGTTAGGTGGAGAACCACGAGGGTAAGGGGAAAAGACTCCAACAACGGTGTAAAAAAGTCCCAGATGAAGAACATAAACAAATATTAGGGGATTATGGATAGAGGATAGTGTAGATGAAGATGGTTAAGGATGATGGTGTTGGATGGGGCCTGGAAGATGGATGGCGAGGACATTGAGACAGTATAAGTGAAATATCTATCTGGCCCAAGAGAAATAAGACAATTATAAATCTAGCAGGTATCTGTGTCTTATTATTTGTGATAGCAGGTTAAGTAATACCACCCCAATAATCTTAGGGCTAATAATAAACATTATATAGTCCAACACTCTTTTTTTTATTTACAACAAGTTTAGTTCCCAGTACCCACACAAGAGGTTACTAATGTCTATAACTTTGTTTGGAGGGGATCTGATGTTATTGTTTTCCACAGATACCTTTGCTTAAACGCATGTACAAAATTAATCCACACACAGATACACATAATTGAAAAATAAAACTTTGGGCTGGAGAGGTAACTGGTTGCTCTTTAAGAGGACCCAAGTTTGGCTATCAGTGCCAACATATCTCATAACTCTCTGTTATTCCAGGAACAGGGGATCTGACACACTTCTCTAGCACCCATAGACACATTGCATACACACAGCAAATATACATATATGCAAAATAAAGCTCATACACAAAAATAAAAGTAATCAAATGCTGTTTATATATTGGAATTGAAAATTTAAACAACGCATGCAATTCAAAGATGAACTGAATTAGAAGCCTACATGTGCAGGGCATAAAGGTCTGTGGTAGTTGAGTTAGACTGTCACTCATGGGGTCATATATATGAATGCTTGATTCCCGGTGATGGACTGTTTAGGAATATTAGTAGATTTGGCCTTGTCAGGCAAAGTATGACACTGAGAGTGGAGTTTGAGGCTACAAAAGTCTGAGCAAACCCAATCTCAATCTCTTCTGCTACATAGACAGGGCTGTGGATCAGATGTAGCTCTGAGCTACTTCCTAGCACCATATTGACTGCCCATTGCCTGACTCCAAATACGATGATCATGGACCAATTTCTGAAATTGTGACCAAGGTCCCAACCAAATGCTTTCTTTTATAATCTGCCATGATCATGGCGTCCCTTACAGAAATAGAATAGTAACTAAAATAAATTTTTACTAGATCATCACCTGGGTTCTAAAATTATTAAAATTTCAGGAACCTGAAACTGCATATCACGTAACATTGTTTTGCTTGTGGAGCAAATATGAGGATGAACAAAATTAAAGGTAACTCAAGAAAAGTTTTATGTAAATAGTTGAAAATATCTAGGAATCTGAAATGTTAATTAGCAGATAATAAATATATGAATAATTAATCAATATTTACACATATTACATCTCCCAGGAATACTAATGGTGCATATTGCATTAGTCAAAAAACTGAAGATGTTTTTGATTTATTATAACAAACCAAGTGTCTTTTAGGTAGAGCTATGCAAATGTTGACTCATTGTTCATCAATAGGCAATCAAGCAAAAAATAAAACTTATTTGACCAAATATATTTTGTTCAGGCAAACTTGCTTCATATCACAAGAAAATTCATCTTCACTAACACAGAAAAATCTATTTGTCCAATTATTAAGCTAAATGACTCAAATTCCTTGATACACAATTTTTATGATGGCCAGAGTTCCCATGACTTAAAAAAGTTTAAATGTCAATTGACTCGTCATTATTAATAAATTAACATTGTTTTATTTGTTGTGGTAGTACAAATAAAATTATGAAATGGTATGTCTCTTTTAGAAAATGATTTTATCATTTAATAACATGACTCAATTTTCAAAGAAGATTCATATAAGTTTCCTTTCTTTAATGATTTATACTATTATACCTACTGCTTATAATAATTTAACATTTAATTTTACTTATTTCTCTAGCTTTGTGAAAACTAAATTTCTCATGTTTTTGTACAATCAATCTTCACTGGCCAAAATGTCTACCAACTTTCTGTGAATTCAAGGAGGCTCCTCTCATTTTTTTTTAATGTAACCCTCTTAAGGACTATATTTTTAACATATTTAATCATTTTTAAAATGGAAGAGTGAAGGTCAGGGGATTGCTGCCACATTGATATTCTAGGAGTAAAGCAGCAGTGGCTTTAGTATAGAAAATATTCAAGTAACTAGTGTGATCCTCCCAAAGTTAAAATACATGGAAATATGCACTTAATCCAGAAATTGTTTTATAAATCTCCTTAGAAATCAACATTTTCTTCAAATCCTAGGAAACTAAAATGTTTTGATGCATATTATGCTAAATATAAGGTGCAGGTAAATGACAGAGCATCTGGTAGTGATTTTGTTTTACAACATGCAGCATGTCTTCTTTATTATGGCACCAAGGTACTAAGATGATGAATATACTTGTATTCACAAATCATGCCATGCCAAATATTTACACTTAAATAAAACCCAGAGGTAGGCATCATAGTTCATATATATAATCCCCATACACTAGAGGCAGGGTCAGGAGGATCACTGTATGTTTTCATGCCATGGACATGGCCAACTTGAGTTATAGAGTGATACTTTGTCTCAAATAAACATATACTTGTTTAGAAAATAAAACTGTAAATAAAATTATAAGCAATTGCAAGTAAGTATTGAACAAAACCCATCTTTACTTGAAAAGGTAAGACAGTCTTAAAAAGCATGATTTTTTATTTTTTTACTTATGGTCGGTTGTGACAAATAAAAGAGAGTAAGGAATTAAAATATATAGTAAAAAGATAAGAAGCAAAATGTTAGGAAACTGAGTGAGAACGTCCTTACATTTTTAGAGTTTCATGACCAAATTAAGAACTAATTACAATTACAATATGCTATGCTAAAAATCCATGTTTTAGTTTTGGCATTTCTATAAGCATTTGAAAACCAAAATTTAAAAAAAGGAGAGAAAATATCACATTCCCCAAGAAAGATACTGGCACCATGCAATTTGGTTGCACCATTGTTGAAACAAAATCTGACTCTTTAAGAGGCAACTTTAAGAACAAAGATTTATTCTTGTTGACACTATTAGAAGATGCATTCTATAATGTTGGGAAGTCATGTTGGCAAGAGTGGGAAAGGTCACATTGCATCTAATGTTAGTGACAAAGTGTCAAAGAGTAAAGTGTCATCAGAGTAACTACTCTCAGTTTGTTCTCTCTCTCTCTTCCTTTTTCTCCTTCTCTCTCCCTGTCTTTTCAGTTTAAGACCTATTTGAACAATGGTTCTGGACAAATCATGTCTTTCCATCTCAACCTTATCTACCTAATCCCTCACAGGCTACCTCAGAGATTTATTTCCAAGACAATTCTAAATATCATCAAGTTGGTAAGTAGTTTAAATATCACATCAGGTAATAATTTTCCATTCAGAAATATGTAAACAAAAAGATGTCATAAAAAGGGAAACAAGAGGAGAAAATTTCTGATAAAAGGCATATTAAGAACAAAACCATGAAAAGATGACAAGTAATTGACAAACACACTTTTCAAAAAACACAGGAAGATTTTTCCACTTTTTGTTCTTTAAATACATAACAATGTTCTTATTAATATAATTCTATGGAAAGAGGTTTTTTTTTCTCCTTTTTGAAATATGTTACACATTTTTACATACCTAACAAAGGTTCATTTTCTTGTTAATTCTACTTATTTTATGTTTGTATGAAATAGGTACATATTTCCATCTCTTCAGAAATCTCTAAACAGAAATAACATATCACAGCCTTGTAGGTATTGCTGATTGCCTGAAAACTAACACCTAAAATATAACAACTACAAATAGCAGATAAGCAGACAACAGAAAGATATTCTATACCATACGACTTCAGAGAAACCAAAATGGCAGTGAGTTACTATTGCATGCCTGTTAAAATTAGCAAATCTACAACACTGGCATTCAGAAATGCAAGAAGAACTCAAGTTCTGGCAGTCATGTTAAATGCTGCAGCTACCTGAAACAGTTTGGTAGCTCTCAAGAAAACTGAACAAATTTTTATCTTGTAATCTCTAAATTAAACTATATGAGTGTATCCAAAAAGTGTTTGTTTGTTCACAAGAAAACTTGAATACATAATTTAATAGTAAATTCATTTATAGTATCTGAAGTTTATAAGTTACGAGTATAGCTTTTATTGCAGGACTAGGTATATAAACTGAGATACAACAAAACAGCTATATTTGTCACTAAAGAAAAGAAACCATCAGTGTGTGACAAAACTCATGAATTTCAATATTCTTAAGAGTTAAAACTGTTAATTTTATTAAACATAAAATCCTGTTTTGTACACATTTTAATCATTAGAATATTAATAATTTTATGGCAAACTATTGTCACAGTTTGTAAATTATTTATTTTATGTGTATATTTTTAAGCATGTATATATCTGCTTTGCATGTATACCGGGAGTATCACCATTTTACAGATAAATTGTCTTTATATGATTATTATTTGTATACATTTAATCTTCTATGTAGTGATAAATGAGACTTCTATTTCATATTACTTCTATTACGAATAGCTTCTTGGTGAATGGTGGGATCCCATGTCCATTAGTCACTCTCAGTGTTTCCTTGAGTCTCTGCTGGTCTAATGCTTGCAGACAAAATCTCTGTGAGCACTTATGTGCATCAGTCCTGTTGTGACTAGAGGACACAGCCATCTTGGAGTCATTTATCACCTCTGGCTCTTGATCTTCTTTCTCTTCCTCATAAATCACTGAATGTTGAGGAGAGTGGTTGGTTCAAAACATCCAAATAGGACTGAGTGCTCCACATTCTCTTCTTCTTTATACATTGTCTAACTGTGGTTCTCTTTGTTACATACCATCTACTACAGGCAGAAACTTCTCCAATGAAAGTTGAGCCATGTACTGATCTATGACTATGTCATTAGGAGTCAACTCATTCTACTGCTACATTTTTATTAATATTGAATTACAGACATGAACTCAGTGGCTGACTCTTTGATCACTTCCTCCTGCGATGGGGGTAGCCTTACTGGGCCACAGAGGAAAAAAAATGCAAACAGTCTTGATGAGACCTGATAGGCTATGATCAGATGAAAAGGAAGGAGGATCTCCTCTATCAGTGGACTGAGGAAGAGACATGGTGGAGAAGTGAGAGGGAGGGTGGTTTTGAAGAGGGACGAGGGAGGAGCCTACAGCTGGGATACAAAGTGAATAAATTGTAATACATTTTTAAAAAATTAAATAAAAAACAAAAATAGTGTTTTATAGTACATTTTTTGTAGATTCACAGTAGAATGTCTCCTGCTTTACTCCATTTTTCTAAAATAATTTTGAATAATTTTGAATGTTCTCTCTCTCTCTCTGTGTGTGTGTGTGTGCGCACACGTGTGCGCGCGTGCATTTGAGATTCTGCACAAGCCTTTCAGTTGTTTTTTGTTGTTGCTTTTTGGGTTTTTTTTGGTAATTGTAAAAATGTTGTTGGTATATTGATAAGGATGCAATCAATCTTTTAGATCCTCTGAATAATTTGGTATGTTTCACTATTTTTTCCAACCTGTAAAAACAAGATCTACAATTTAATCTAGCAAAATAGTATAACTATTTATGTAACTTTATTTATTGTTTTATAAATTACACTTTATTCACTTTGTATCCCAGCTGTAGCTCTTCCTCATTCCTTCCCTCCCTCATCTCCTCCCATGCCCCTCCCCTTCCATATGACTTTAGCCTATCAGGGCTCATCAGGACTGCTTGCAATGTCCTTCTCTGTTCCCTGGCAAGGCTGTTCCTCTCTCTGGGGAAGGTGGTCAAAGAGCCAGCCACTGAGTTCATGTCAGAGACAGTCTCTGTTCCCCTTACTAAGGTACCCACTTGGATACTGAGCTGCCATGGCTACATCTGAGCAGGGGTTCTAGATTATATACATGAATGGACCTTGGTCCTTGGTTGGAGTATGAGTCTCAGAAAACACCTCTGTGCCCAGATATTTTGGTTCTGTTGCTCTCCTTGTGAAGCTCCTGTCCCTTTCATGTCTTTCCTTCTTTCATAAGATTCCCTGAACTCTGCCCAAAGTTTGGCTATGAGTCTCAGCATGTGCTTTGATACCTTGCTGGGAAGAGTCTTTCAAAGACCTCTGTGGTAGGCTCCTGTCCTATTCCCTGTTTTCTTCCTTTTCCGATGTCTGTACCGTTTGCCTTTCTGAGTGAGGATTGATCATATTACCCAGGATCCTCCTTCTTGCTCAGCTTCTTTAGGTGTACAGATTTTAGTATGTTTATTCTATATTATATGTTTAATATCTACTTGTAAGTGAGTGAGGTATCCCGGAAGCAGAAAGACTAACATGCTGTATACTCACTTATGAATGTAACTTTTAAAGATTGTTCTGGTATATCCCATCTCACACATCCAGGAATGTCATGAGGTGACAGATCTGGCAATTCACTCCTTTAAAGTTTATTTACTCAGGTGTTAGCTGAGGTTTGCAGATGTGGACATGAAGTTAATACACAGCATCCAGTCTTTGCTGTGATATGAGCAGCTGAAAAAGCAAAGAGGTATTAAAACATAGAAACTGAGAAATGCTTTACAGATTAAAAAGCAATTGTACAAAAATGTACCTGCCTTCAGAAGAAAATCATGTATTTGGTTAGCAGATTTTCTGGAACTCACCATGACTTTTAGAAATGAGTAGCAAATCCCTATTAATCGTTCCATTTTTAAAGTCAATAAGTAAGATTACTATTATCAAGACAAAGTAGAACTCTCCACTCTTCACCTTATAATCTCAATGTAGTATGATCTGCCCAGCGGAAAAATAAGTGAAATATGCCTCAAAATATAAGGAATGATAGTGACTTTGGATTATACTTGAAGAATTCAGTATAAAATGTTTGTTCAAAGACCCAGGATGTAGTTTAGAAACAATGTTGGAGGATGCAGGCTTTTTAGGAAAAGTGATCATGGCAAATGATGAAGCAGTTAAACTGGAGGTGGCCATTTTAGAGTACATCAATTAACCTGAATATTCAGGATTTTTTTTTTTTTTTTTACAGTAGAGTCCATAAGAAAGTATCCTTGTGTGAGGGTGGACATCATCACAGTGGTCTATGTCAGTGATGTCCTTCCACTGTGACTACACTAAAATCAGAGGATGCTCACAGCTAGCTTATAAGCCAAAGTAGCACCAAGCAGGGTATTAGGTTAGTATTGCTACAGTTTAAATCTGGAATGTAGCCTGTCAACTTCAGTACTAAAGCACTGTCCCTCAAAAATGAACTCTTGGAGGTGAAACTCTCAAGAGGTAGGGGCTCAAAGGAGCTGCACATCTGTACAGCTGTGCTCGAAAAGGATTGTGGGAAGCCCCTCTGTTATCCTGTCTTGAGCCTTGAGCCTACCTACTCTGTAGTGACCATTGTGTTCCACTGTGGTGGTTTAACTTGCCTTATGCACAATAGCATGGTGCCATTTAACTAACTGCCACGTAACTGAAGCTTAGGAAATGCCAAGCCAAAACTGGTTTCTTTACAAGTTATGAACCTTAGGTATTGGCAATCGAAAGCTTACCAAAGTAAAAAATGTAGTATAAATAATAATAAAATCTTTATACATATCCTCATGAAAAAATTCAGGTTTTTCTATCTTATAATCCTAATGCCTAAATTAATTAAAAAGCATAACTATTAGAAAGATGAGTTTGTGTCTGTGTTTGTGTTCATGTGACTGTGCAAGTGTGCACATTCATGTATGTGCCTCTCTCTCTCTCTCTCTCTGTGTACCTCACTCAAGAGGATTGATGACTGAATATTGACAAAAAGATAACTTCCCAAATTAAGTCTGAAAGCTAGAGAGATGGCTCCAGATTAAAAGCACTGCTAATTTTCCAGAGGATTAGAAGTTGTTTCTCAGCAACAGTGAAGCACTGTCTCAGTGAAACACTGTGTTTCACTACCACCTGCACCTTCAGCATCAGGAGATTACATGCCCTCTTCTGCCCTCTGCAAGCACCCACACACATATGGATAAACACACTGACACATACTTATACGCTTAAATAAAACCTAATACAAAATTTAAACCTTTACTATTTTTAATACAATATATTTGATAATAAACATTTATTATGATTAAAATAATATAAATCCATGGAAAGAATAAACCTTAGCCAAATAGCATATTTGAGGTAAAGTGAAACCCAGATATTTCTATTAAGGAGACAATCTATCAGGCATATTGTTGTTGTATTTATCAAGAAAAAAAGTGAGGAATCTCTCAATAATTTGCAAAAGAAAAAGAGAAGCTTCATATGTGCTAGTCAGGATCTGTGGAGAAGAATGAGTTGTAGCATATTTGACCACAAAGAGAGATTTGTAATAACCGCCATAAATCCAAGGTGAATGTTGTACTTAAAAGCAAAATCTATTCAAACTTTCACATTTGATAAATGAAAATAAAATGTTGCTAATGTTATATATTTACTTCATTGTCCTTTTCAGTTCATTGAACAGCATGCATAAATATCTGATGGTTACTTTCTCTTGGATAATACTCCTTAAGTTGCTTGGTTTAAAGTGTCCTCCTTTCTGTATTTGCTGACTACATTTTGAAATGTTATGTTTCTAAACAGCTTTCACTACAAACTATATCATATTTATACTTTTGTTTACATCCATATAAAGGGCATCATCAATTAAATTGCTTGTAGATATTATTAATACTGTAATAAATAAACATTTACAGTGTACATATATAAACACTTCATGCTACCATTCAATTTTCTTTTATATATTATATGTTTTAAAAAAGTATGTCCAAAGTCAAGGACATTATGAATGACAACTCATACCAGAGTTTTCAGTGGCACATGTAATTGCTGTCTACATCTTAAGACATCGGCCAAATTTATCTTTATTCTAATTAGTATATATCTGTTACAAATTGTTCTTCCTTTAAACAATTTATCTTAAGTTTAGCTACAAAATCATCACTTGTTTCTACAACAATAAAGTTTCCTTTCACTGAGTACTTACTATAGCAAATTAAAAAAAAAAAGGTAGAAAGGACATCAGTAAGGATATGAAGTGTTTTGTTTTGTTTTTTTTTTTTCAGAACAAATTGTATACAAACTTTTTATTTCATTAAAATATTCTTCTCTGGAGTTGTTTTAAATATCTGACAAATTAATGTTAGAATCTATTTGATGTTTTTTTTGTGACAGTGTTTTTAATTGAAACCTTAAAGATTGATGGAATAAAAGCAACAGATAAAATTATACTATTAATCTTATCATTCAATACATTAATCTATGAAAAATGTCAAGACAACATATTATTTTAGCTATTTTAAATAAAGAACTAAAAGAACTAAAGAAGCTAGAAAGCAGCAAACCAAGTAATCCAATTAAAAAATGGGGAAGAGAGCTAAACAGAGAATTCTCGACACAGGAATATCGAATGGCAGAGAAACACTTAAAGAAATGCTCAACCTCATTAGCCATCAGGGAAATGCAAATCAAAAAGATCCTGAGATTTCACCTTACACCCATCAGAATGGCCAAGATGAAAAACTCAAGTGATAACACCTGCTGGAAAGGTTGTGGAGAAAGGGGAACCCTTCTCCACTGCTGGTGGGAATGTAAACTGGTACAACCACTTTGGAAAACTATCTGGCACTTTCTCAGACAATTAGGACTAGTGCTTCCTCAAGACCCAGCTATACCACTACTAGGTATATACCCAAAGTTTGCTCAAGTACACAAAAGGGATACTTGCTCAACCATGTTTATATCAGCTTTATTTGTAATAGCCAGAACCTGGAAACAACCCAGATGTCCATCAATGGAGGAATGGATACAGAAATTGTGGTATTTTTACACAATGGAATACTACTCAGCAATCAAAAAGGAGGAAATCCTGAAATTTGCAGGCAAATGGTGGGATCTAGAAAAGATCAATCTCAGTGAAATATCCCAGAAGGAGAAAGACAAACATGGTATATACTCACTTATATAGACTTATAAGATATGATAAACATAATGAAATCTATACACCTAAAAAAGATAATCAAGAAAGCGGACATGGGGTAAGATGATCAATCCTCATTTAGAAAGACAGATGGGATGTGCATTGAACATATGACAGGAGTCTACTGAGGGCATCTGAAAGACTCTAACTAGCAGTGTTTTCAAAGCAGATACAAAGACTCATGACCAACCTTTGGCAGAGTACAGGGAATCATATGAAAGAAGGGGAGTTAGTATGATGGGGAAAGGATAGGAGCTTCACAAGGACCAAATATATCTGGGCACACAGTCTTTTCTGAGACTGACATTCAACCAAGGACCATGTATGGATATAACTTAGAACGTCTGCTCAGATGTAGCCTGTGGTAGCTCAGTAACCAATTGGTTTCCCATGGTGAGGGGAACAAGGACTATTTCTAACAGGAACTCAATGGCAGGCTCTTTGACCTCCCCACCCCCCAAGGGAGGAGCAGTCCTGTTAGGCCACAGAGGAGGGCTTTGCAGCCAGTCCTGAATATAACTGATAAAACAGAATCAGATGAATGGGGTGGAGCCCCCCCATCAGTGGACTTGGAAAGTGGCATGGTGGAGATGATGGAGGGAGGGTGGGATTGGGAGGAAATGAGAGAGCAGGACAGGGCTGGGATACAGAGTTAATAAAGTGTAACTGATAAGAAAAAATAAAATTAAAATAAAAAGAATTTCCTGTAACAGAGATTTAAAAATTGAAATAAATGAAGATTTAAATCTTTAAAAAAAAACACAAAGAAGTTTTTTTGTTTTTTTAATTTTATTTTATTAATTACACTTTATTCACTTTGTATCCCCCCAGAAGACCCTCCCTCCTGCCTTCCAGACCCATCCTCCCTCCTCCTTCTTCACACATGCCCCTCCCCAAGTCCACTCATAAGGGAGGTCCTCCTTTCCTTCCTTCTGATCTTAGTCTATCAGATCACATCAGGAGTGGCTACATTGTCATCTTCTGTGGCCTGGTAAGGCTGCTCCCACCTCATGGGGAAGTGATCAAAGAGCAGGCCAATCAGATTATGTCAGAGATTATGTCCCATTACTATGCAACCCACTTGGACACTAAACTGCCATGGGCGCTATCTGTGCAGGGGTTCTAGGTTATCTCCATGCCTGGTACTTGGTTGGAGTATGAGTCTCTGGGCAGACCCCTGTGTTCAAATTTTCTGGTTCTGTTGCTGTCCTTGTGAAGTTTCTGTCCTCTCCAGATCTTATTATTTCCCACTTCTTACATAAGATTCCATGCACTCTGTCCAACAGTTGGTCATAAGTCTCAGCAACTGCTATGATAGTCTGCAGGGCAGATCTTTCAGAGGCCCTATGTGGCAGGTTTCTAGGTTGTTTCCTGTTTTCTTCTTCTTTTGATTTCTATCCTCTTTGCCTTTTGGGATGGAGACTGAGCATTTTAGTCAGGGTCTTTTCTCTTAATTAGTTTCTTTAGATGTACATATTTTAATAAGTTTATATTATGTTATATGTCTATATGAGTGAGAATATACCGTGTGTGTCTTTCTGTTTCTGGGACATCAACTCAGGATGATAGTACCAGGTCCCACCATTTACCTGCAAATTTCATGATTTTCTTATTTTTCATTGCAGAGTAATACTCCATTGTATAGATGTACCAAAATTTCTGCATCCATTATTCAGTTGAGGGGCATCTGTGCTGTTTCCATCTTCTGGCTATTACAAATAAAGCTTCTACAAACATGGAAGAGCAAATGTCCTTATTGTGTACTTGAGCCTCTTTTGGATATATGTCTAGGAGTGGTATGCCTGGATCGTGAGGAAGCGTTATTCCTAGTTGTCTGAGAAAGGACCAGATTGATTTCCAGAGTGGTTGTACAAGTTTACATTCCCACCAGAGTGGAGGAGGGTTCCCCTTTCTCCACAACCTATCCAGCATGTGTTGTCACTTGAGTTTTTCATCATGGCCATTCTGATGGGTGTAAGGTGAAATATCAGGGTCGTTTTGCATTTCCCTAATGGCTAATGAGGGTGAGCATTTCTTTAAGTGTTTCTCTGCCATTCGATATTCCTCTACAGAGAGTTCTCTGTTTATATCTGTTCCACATTTTTTAATTGGTTTACTTAGTTTTCTGCTTCCCAGCTTCTTTAGTTTGTTAAATATATACTGGATATTAGCTCTCTGTTAGATAAAGGATTGGTGAAGATTCTTTCCCTATCTGTAGGCAGTCGTTTTGTTTTAATGATGGTGTCCTTTACTTTACAGAATCTTTTCCATTTCATGAGGTCCCATTTATTGATTGTTGCTCTTAGAGCCTGTGCTGTTGGTGTTCTGTTCAGGAAGTTGCCTCCTGTACCTATGAGTTCTAGGGTTTTCACCAATTTTTCTTCTAACTGATTTAATGTGTCTGGTTTTATGTTGAGGTCTTTGATCCACTTGGACTTTAGTTTTGTGCAGGGTGAGAAGTGTAGATGTATTTGAATTTTTCTACGTGTAGACATCCAGTTAGACCAGCACCATTTGTTGAAGATGCTGTCCTTTTTCCATTGTATCGTTTTGGCGTCTTTGTCAAAGATCAGGTGTCCATAAGTGTGTGGGTTTACTTCTGGGTCTTCTGTTTGGTTCCATTGATCCACCATTCTGTCTCTATGCCAGTACCATGCAGTTTTTATAACTGTTGCTCTATAGTACAGCTTAAGAACAGGGATGGAGATACCTCCTGAAGATCTTTTGTTGTAGAGGATGTTTTGGCAATTATGGGTTTCTTGTTATTCCCTATGAAGTTGAGATTTTTTTCTTTCCATGTCTGTAAAGAATTGTATTAGTAATTTGATGGCAATTGCATTGAATCTGTAGACTGCTTTTGGTAAGATAGCCATTTTTACTATGTAAATCCTGCCAAGCCATGAGCATGGGAGATCCTTCCATATTCTCATATCTTCTAATTCTTTCTTCAGAGACTTGATTTATTTTTTTTTTTTCATACAAGTCTTTGATTGGTTGTTTAGGGTTACACCAAGGTACTTTATGTCATTTGTGGCTATTGTGAAGGGTGTTGTTTCCCTAATTTCTTTCTCAGTCCTTTTGTCTCTTGTATACAGGATGGCTAAATAGTGATAATTTGACTTCTTCCTTTCCAATTTCTATCTCCTTGATCTCCTTCATCTGTCTTATTGCTCTATCAAGGACTTCCAGAACAATGTTGAAGAGATATGGAGAGAGTTGGCAGCCTTGTCTTCTCCCTGATTTCAGTGGGATTGCTTTAAGTTTCTCTCCGTTCAGTTTGTTATTGACTATAGGCTTGCTGTATATCACCTTTACTATATTTATATATGTGCCTTGTATCTCCAATCTCTCCAAGACTTTAAACAGGAATGGATGGTGGATTTTGTCAAATGCTTTTTCAGTATCTAGGGAGATTATCATGTGTTTTTTTTTTTTTTTCTTTCAGTTTGTTAATATGGTGGATCACATAGATGGATTTCCATATATTGAACCTCTGCATACCTGGGATGTAGCCTACTTGGTCATAGTGGATGATATCTTTGATATGTTCTTGTATTCGGTCTGCAAGTATTTTGCTGAGTATTTTTGCATCAATATTCATAAGGGAGATTGGCCTGAAATTTTCTTTATTTGTTGGGTCTTTGTGAGTTGTAGGTACCAAGGTGACTGTGGCTTCATACAATGAGTTTGGTAATGTTCCTTCTGTTTCTATTTAGTGGAATAGTTTGAAGAGAATTGGGGTTAGCTCTCCTTTGAAGGTCTGGTAGAATTCTGCGCTGAAGCCATCTGGTCTTGAGATTTTTTTTTGATGGAAGACTTTTGATACTGCTTCTATTTCCTTGGGGGATATAGGACTATTTAATTGATTTACCTGGCCTTGATTCAGCATTGGTAAGTCGAATCTATCAAGACAACTGTCTATTTCATTTAGATTTTCAAATTTTGTGGCATATAGATTTTCAAAGTAAGTCCTAATGATTGTTTGGATTTCCTCAGTGTCTGTAGTTATGTCCCCCTTTTCATTTCTGATTTTGTTGATTTGGATGGTGTCTCTCTGCCTTTTAATTAGCTTGGCCAAGGGTTTGTCGATCTTGTTGATTTTCTCAAAGAACCAGCTCTTGGTTTCATTGATTCTTTGAATTGTTTTATTTGTTTCCAATTGATTGATTTCAGCCCTGAGTTTGATTATTTCCAGCCATCTACTACTTTTTGGTGTGTCTGCTTCTTCTTTTTCTAGGATTTTAAAGTGAGCCATTAAGTTGCTTGAATGAGCTTTCTCAAATTTCTTCTTGAAGGCACTTAGTGCAATGAACTTTCCTCTTAGCACTGCTTTTGTTGTGTCCCAAATGTTTGGGTATATTTTGCCTTCATTTTCATTGAATTCTAGGAAGACTTTAATTTCTTTCTTTATTTCTTTCCTGACCCAGCTGTCATTTAGTAGCCAGTTGTTCAGTTTCCATGTGTGTATAGGCATTTTGCTATTTTTGTCATTGAGGTCCAGCTTTAGTCCATGGTGATCAGACAAGATACAAGGGATTATTTCAATCTTCTTGTATCTGTTGGATAAGGTTCTATGAGGTGCTGAGAAGAAGGTAAATTCTTTTGTGTTTGTGTGGAAAGTTTTGTTATTGTCTGTTAGGTCCATTTGATTAATGACCTCTGTTAGAAACATTGTTTCTTTGTTTAATTTCTCTTTTATTGACCTGTCCTTTGTTGAGAGTGGGGTGTTGAAGTCTCCCACTATTAGTGTGTGGGGATCTATTTGTGGTTTAGGTTTTATCAATGTTTCTTTAACAAATGTGGGTGCTCTTGTATTTGGGGCATAGATGTTCAGGATTGTGATGTCTTCCTGGTGGAATTTTCCCTTGATGAGTATGAAATGTCCTTCCCCATCTCTTTTTATTAATTTTGGTTGAAAGTCTATTTTATCAGATATTAGAATGGCTACTCCTGCTTTCTTATTGGGTCCATTTGCTTGGAAAGCCATCTTCCAACCTTTTACCCTCAGTTAATGTTTATTTTTATGGCTTAGGTGTGTTTCTTGTATGCAACAGATTGCTGGGTTTTGTTTACGCATCCATGTGTTAGTCTGTCTCTTTTTATTGGAGAATTGAGTCCATTGATGTTGAGGGAGATGAATGACCAGTGGCTGTTAGAGCCTTTGATTTTGATGTTGGCTGTAGTCATAAGGTTGTGTGCTTGGTTGCTTTTTGTTTTACTGTAGTGAGGTTAATTATGTTCTGTGTTTTCTTGAAAGAAGCTAGTTTTCTTGGGTTGTATTTTTCCTTCTAGTGTCTTCTGTAGCACTGGATTTGTTTGTAGGTATTGTTGAAATTTGTTTTTGTCCTTGAATATCTTGTTTTCTCCATCTATGAGGACTGAGAGTTTTGTTGGGTATAGTAGCCTGGGCTGACATCTGTGTCCTCTTAGGGTCTGCATGATATCCGTCCAGGCCCTTCTGGCTTTCATAGTCTCTGTTGAAAAGTCAGGTGTGATTCTAATGGGTTTGCCATTATATGTTACTTGGCCTTTTTCCCTTGCAGCTTTTAGTATTTTTTTCTTTGTTCTGTATACTTACTGTTTTGATTATTATGTGGCGGGAGGATTTTCTTTTCTGGTCAAATTTATTAGGTGTTCTTTAGGCCTCTTCTATTCATATTGGCCTCTCCTTTAAGTTGGGGAAATTTTCTTCAATGAGTTTGTTGAAGATATTTTCTGGGCCTTGGAGGAGGGAATCTTCTTTTTCCTCTATTCCTATTATTCTTAGGTTTTGTCTTGAATTTCTTGGACTGTCTGTGTCAGGAATTGTTTAGATTTAACATTTTCTTTGACAGATACATCTATTTCTTCCATTGTATCCTCCACACCTGAGATTCTTTCTTCCATCTCTTGTAGTCTATTGGTTATGCTAACCTCTGTAGTACCTGTTTTCTTTCCTAAGTTCTTTCTCTCCAGCATTTCCTCCATTTGTGTTTTCTTTAAGTTTTCCAATTCTATCTTGAGATCTTGAGCTGTTTTGTTGATTTCTTCACCAGTCTGAATGTATTTTCTTGTTTTTCCTTCAATTTCTTCATCTTTTTGTTTGAACTATCCTCTGTTTCTTTTATTTCTTTTAGTGATTTAATCATTTCCTCTCTAAAGGCCACAAACTGTTTGGCTGCAACTACCTCTATTTATTTATGGATGACCATAATTTGTTTGAATTTATCTTCCTCTAGTTCTTTATGCATTTTATTTGTTTCCTCTGTTATTCTCTTCAAGAGCATAGATGTTAGGTCATCTTCTTGAATTTCAATTATGCTGGGATGTTCAGGGTTACTTGTCCCTCGATAACTGGCTTCTGGAGATGCCACATTGCTCTGTCTTTTGTTGGTTGAGCTTTTACACTGGCCTCTACCCATTGGGCTATCTTAGGTGTTTGGAGTTAGTATCTGGTGGTTCCTGGGATCCTGTGGTAGAGAGAATCCCTTTGGCAGGAAGATGGTTTTTCTGAAGGAAGCCTTCTTAGCTTTTTGTGTATAGTCACTGGATGTCTGGTGTTTTTCAGGAGTTGCTGCTGCTCACCTCAGGCATAGAGACCTGAGTGGTAACTGTGGTCCTTGTTAGTTGAGAGGGCTCTCCTCTCACTGGGCAAAGTCCTGAAGACAGCTGCCCTGTTTCAGGTTTTCTTGCTGTAAATTTAGTGATCTGCTGCTGTAACCTGTATGTCCTGTGGTTTGGTCAGTTTTGTTAGGGGTAACTGGTTGCCCCTTTGAGCAGTATCTGGAGGTTGATCTCGGGGATTCTGGGCTTCTGTAGGTCTGAGGTTGGGGCTCTGTGCCCCAGTACTCTAGTGGTAATCTGTGGTGGGTGTATACTGTTCTCCTGGTAACAGCAGGTTATCTGGTGCATAGCAGGTCCCTGGTTTGGGCAGGTCTGCGGGCCCTTTTCCGGGATATACTGGGTGGCTAAAATCAGTCCCCTTTGCCTCGTTCCCTGTGAGGATTTCTCCCGAAAGTGACTCTCAGTCTCTGGTGCCCCGGGGCGCACAGCTCAGTCTGTGCCAGATAACTGGCATGTATTAACTGTCTGTGCTCTTGGCTGGAGCCCAGTTCAGTGACAGTGGCTAGTACCTGCTGGTCTGTAAGAATTTTTCCAGGGAAAGACTAGGTGACCCAAGTCAATACCGTTTCCTTCCTTCCCTGTGGGGATTTCTCCAGACAGGGACTCCCAGTCTCTATTGCCTTGGGGCGCACAGCTCTGACTTTGCTGGAAAACAGGCATGCAGTTATTGTCTGGGTCTTCAGGTGGAGCCCAGTTCAGTGATTGTGGCTCATACCTGCTGGTTTGCAAGACTTTTTCCAGGGAAAAACTCGTTGACCCAAGTCTGTACCATTTCCTTCCTTCCCTGTGGGGTTTTCTCACGACTGGAACAACCAGTCTCTGGTGTTTTTTTTTTTTTTTTTTTTGTTTTGTTTTGTTTTGTTTTGTTTTTCCCACCGATTAGCCCGGGAAGGTGATCAAAACATGCAGGCGTGTGGCTCTGATCTGGCAACCTAGTACGTGCGCGACCCTGGATCTCTTTCGGGTTCTGGCTGGGGGACCTAAGAGTGGACCCAATTGATTTCTATGCCATGGGGGTTTCCTCTCACCTGGGAAACAGGATTGCTGTTTTTTTAGGGCCCAGAATTCAGTCTCTTGGTCGCTTTACGGAAAATGTTGTCCTGCTTCTCAGACACAGTGTTCTCCTGGCGCTGCCATCTTGTCCCTCCAAGTTTTTTGTTGTTTTAATAAAATCCCAGTAAATTAAGGTTCTTCATGAATTTTTCTTCTCTTCTTTTTGTCTTCATTAATGTCCATCTTGCTTTGCATTCACATTCATTACCTTCTTTAATTTATTTCTTTCCTATATCAAATGGTATAATATCACGGTGTAATTCTGACCATGAGTATGGATGCTTGCAGAGGCTGTGATATTGTTTCTATATTATTGAGAACTTATTTGAGAGACAAGTGCTTACAAGAGAGGAGTATATGCTGCAATTGTTTCTATATGCTTCATGACAGACTCTAGGTAAGAGTGACATGGCGATGATGTATTTCCTTCTAATCACAGGAACAATTCACAACAATCTACTGATGACCATTTGGTTAGATTTGCTTATTTTTTTGAATAGAAAACTGTGGTTTTTATACTGTTAGAGTATTTTTATAAAATTTTCAATTTTGAGATATTAGAATTTACAAAGGATCTGTCCTTTGTAAATATATAATTTACTACAGTGCAGGTGTAGTTTTATCAAAAGATTTCAAATTTCTGTGACATTTTCTTATTTATTTAAATATGATAGGACATAATACAAACCAAAGTAGATAACCTAATAATATATAAATGTACAATAATTTGCATGTCTACATAATTAAGGCTCTGGATATCTTAAGATATGCATTATACAATCTTCAAATACCCTTTTATATAAACAAATAAATATAACAAATATGAGAACAATGACAAAAGGGTACACATGAGGACCTTAATAGTCTCCACATATTGATTTTAAACTTTAATTCAAATGGATACTTTAGTTCTCACTGAGACAGTGAGAGTACAGAAGTCTATCATTAAAAATAATAGTTTTTTAACTTTCAATAAAAATATTCTTTGACCTCAAATAGATAATATTGAAACCATTGGATATCTAGTCACTGGAAATTACTTTCAGATGGACCAACAAAATCATACAAGAAAATATAATGGCAGATTTTGCAGGGGTTAAAAATGTGCAGCTCAAGACATATTAAAGAAAGAACTCTGTCATTTTTCCTCCAAATTCAGTTGAATGTGAAGAGATGCCTTTTGATCAAAAAGGAAAGTACTAATAAAGTTTAAGACTTATCATAAAAGCCCAGAGGCATGCCTGCCACAGTTAACCTTGTTCTGTTTAGATCACCATAAGCACTAACCCTTGTCCAATCACGTTGGCATGAGCCACGGGAGAAATATTACTTAGTCAGGAAAAATATTACCTCAGGCATTTCTCTTACATCTTTAGACAGCAGAGGGCTCAGTCAAAACCTGCACCAGATAAAAGTCTTTCACCTCAGTGCTATATCTTCAACAGAAGACTAAATACTAAGCAGAGATGAATGAACCATACCCAAGCTGACTGGATTTTGGCTTCCATAATTATTACCTTTGGAGTGGGCTTTAGATTTCTTACATTCCAGGTTGCCCAGGTCCTTACATTTTAAGACTAAGGTCTAAATCACCACAGTGTTTTCACCAATAGAATATCTGCTCACTCATTGTCCAACCTTAAGTTGAGCAGCTGTTGTCAGGTCAGTGCTCACAAAGCCTCTCAGCTGCTCTGGCATGAGGCAGAATCTTGTACCTCAGATAGAGGGATGCATATATTAGTTTGTATTAACTCAAGATACAGAGTCATCTTCATCCCACAGGTGAGACAAGACTGTCCTCATGTATGTGAAATTCAGGCGCACCACACCCTAACATTACATTTGGTGGCTATGCAGACACTACCAGATAATAGGCTAGGTAAAGTGAAAAAGAGTCCATTTCTTGAGGACAACACTGGATAGCTAACAAATATCTTTGCTTTGAAATTCAGGGGTTTCCGGATGAAAACAGGGTTGGATAGATAACACTATCTCTATTTACTCAAGAGAGTACCTGCACACATAATCTCTGAATCCCACATACTAGACAGGCTCACTGAGTGATAGAATTTCATTTGGGTCAGCAACATCTGGTAGTTTTCGAAGTGGTCATGATACCTGAGTTGTCCTCAGCTAAATGTAGGTTTTACTCTTATTTATTCTGCTACTGACCATCTTAAAGGAATTTGAACTTGGTGTGACCATTTAGTTAAAATGTCAGCACAAAGATTCTTTTGAAACTCATTTTTTTAAAATCTTTCTTTTCTTATCAGTCCTTTCTTAACTTCTTTTTATTTTCATAAAAGGAAAAATCATCCTTAGGTTTTTAGGTAACTAGATCCAGAAAAATAAGATCCATTGCAGTACCCTGACAGAGGAGAAAAAAGGAAGGTATACCTCTGGATACAGGACAAAATCATCACTTCCTGCCCGTTGCATTTCTTGAACATTTTTGTTTTCACATAAAATATCACTGTTTCCTGACTGATCCTAACAGAGAGAATTGATATACATCACCTTCTCCATATTCTCAAGGGCCAGCTTTGCGTAAACCTTACTTATACTACAAATTGGTCTCTGGTGTTGTATTCTGTAATGTGAATAACACTACTGAACTCAGATTTTGGTAGTCCTATAGCCACATGTATAACATGGAATTATGAAGCTTGATCTTATATGCTATACTTCCTAGAGCCTCGCAATGCTCACTTATAGAGCATGATGTAGCTCTAACTGCTTCAGTGACATAAAGAGGCTTAGGGGATAGACTAGCAATTTTAGGTAGTTTGCACAGATGTCTAACCGACCTAGACTGGGGTCACGGTCCAGTGCTACAACAGTGACAACACACAAACAGCAAACTCACAGCAGATCTTTACTTACGTTACTAGCTAGTTCTGAAATAGGAATAACAACAACCACCACATTTCTCATAACTTCTCAAGGACAAGAACAAACAGAACCATGTTCTAAAGCCTTGAATAAATACCTTGCCTTTCATATTTCAGATTAGGATGTATAAAAACACCACAGGAGTAAGGGCTATCTCTGACTCTTGCTTGCTGATGAGTTTCTTTCCCCTAGCTTGGTGCCTTGTCACTCTTTGGTGGGAAAGGATGTGCTTAGTCCTGCTGTGACTTGGCATGGCAGAGTGTATTGGTGCCACTTGGGAGGCTCCACTTCTCTGGGAGGAGGGAGAGGAGGAATGAAAAAAAGAGGGAGTGTGAGGGTAGGAGTGGGAGAAGAGGAGGGAGGGAACTTGAGCCAGGCTGTAAAATGATTAAATAGACAAGTAAATGGAAAAACAAACACACACAAAGAAACCCCAGGAAACTACCAACTCACCAGTTAAAGTGTGATATGAGAAGCATACCAGAGCGTAACCTGTGAGGAAACTCACAGATGAAGAATTTTAAACAGCTAACCTAAAGAAAGGTAATGAACTTTGAGAAAATACTGATAAATGATTCAATACTCTAACAGAGAAATTTAATGGAAAAGTAGAAGCAATTAAAAAAACCAAACAGAAGTCTGTGAGCTGTAAAATGCACCAAGTGAAATTAAACTTGATAGATGGGACTGGTAGCACACGGACATAGTGAAATGCAGAAAAGGAGAGAACAAATGCAGCCAATTTGAGAATGCACAGTTGAGATAGATAACACAAGCAGGAATGAAACAAAAGGAGGAAAGTATACAGGAGTATTTAATAAGAACAAATATTCAGGTATTGGGATTCATGAGGAAATTATACAACCAAAGGTATAAAAACCTTATTCAAAGAGATAATAATAAAAGGATATGTAAACCTAGAGTGAGATACAATATACAATTATGAGAAAGTCAGGGATCATTAGGAAAGCTCAACTCAGCTCCATCCATTTAACATAATCACATTTAACCTTTCCAATAATAATCATAGACGATTATCAAGACAACAAGAGCAAAGAAAGATACAACAAGGAAGCATGATTCAATTCGTGTGCAGCTGCCTTCTCAGCAGAGTGCTTACACACCAAGACAGATTGGCAAAAATTTCCATAGTATGGAATGGGGAGAAGTTTTCCAAAAGAGAATATCGTATTAAGATAAATATATTTAATAAGTGAAGGAGAAAAGACTATCATCCTAGAGAAAACAAAGGGTGGTATATATCCACTAGATCCGTCTTATAAAAACATGCTAAGGAAAGTCATCATGTTGAGTGAAAAAGATATTTCTAATAAGAGAGAATTGCCTTGGGCAAGTTAGTATAAAAAGTAGGGAGTCTGAAACAATAGTACAATGTATAATAAAGATGATAGTGGATCACAGGTAATATGATAGAAGAAGCAAAGAAATTCTGGGAGGTAAATGTATAAGCAGAGGTGGGGTGAGAGGTTAAGTTGAAGTAGAGCTAGCATGTGGTTAACAAAACTAAGATGTGTGTGTATGAAAAAGACTCAAGAAACCTTACTAGTACATAAGCTATTTGGGAAGCTGAAGTATGCCATTCTGGAGCACATAATAATAACCTAAGTCAGCAAGCATTTCTAGATCTACAACTCATGAACTAGCAAAAAAAAAATAGTAATGTCAAAAACATAAAAATAAAATAGTTATACTTATCTTTCAGTTTTTTTCAGAGAAAGAATAAAACTAGGTAGGTAAATGGTGAGGATCTGGGAGGAGCTTAGAAAGGGGAAACATGACCCAAATGAATTGTATGAAAAAGAATTAATTTTAAAAAGGTCATCAGCCATATGATAGCTTGACAAACTGAATTATCACACTACCTCAATCAAACTTCTAGAAGCAGAGAATAGAATAATGACTGTTAGTTGGGGAACTAGAAAGTTGATAAAAGTGCAAAATGTTCCATATTTCAGATATGTTGAATATGTTCTCAAGATCCACCATGCAATTTAAAAGTAAAATCTACTGTGCTTTGTACATTAGAAGTTAGTAAGAGTTTCCACTGTAGTCTAAGTCATATGGTTGCAAAAGTGATGAGTTTGGGTAGTAGGAAGAATGTTGGCTCTGGATTTATTTGTTATCTGGTTGGGATATGGTTTCAAGGTTATATGCATAGTCCAAATTACTGGACTCATGGACAAGTCACAATGATGAAATATGTGTATGGCTTATGTCAACTATTTCTCAACAGACTGATAAATAAATCATTTTAAAATTAGTAAAAATATTACCACTATGATTTTAAAGTAACATTAAAATTGTCACCTTTGAGGATAACCTATTGGAAAAATACAAGTAATAAGTACAAACATGCAATACATAAAAATAATGTGTTGTGCTTACTATTTGAACTAGTGTTCAAATAAAAAGGGTAATCAAAATAAATGAATAACATTAATAAAGATAACCTAGAGCAACAGAACCAAAAAATCTGGCCATAAGTGTCGTCTCTAAGGCTGATACTCCAACCATGGATCATGCATGGAGATAACCTAAAACCTCTGCACAGATGTAGCCCATGGAAGCTCAGTCTCGAAGCAGGTTCCTTAGTAATGGGAACAAGGACTGTCTCTGACATATCAGTGGCTGGCTTTTTGATGACCTCCCCATAAAAGGGGAGAAGCCTTAAGAGAACACAGAGGAAGACAATGCACCCAATCCTCATGAGATCTGATAGGCTAGAGTCAGATGGAAGGGGAGGAGGACCACCCCTATCAGTGGATTCGGGGAGAAGCATGGGAAATTATGAGGAAGGGAGAGGGGAAAGGCATAAGGGAGGGAGCTACAGCTGGCATACAAAATAAATAAACTGTAATTAATAAAAAATAAATTTAAAAATGATGATTTAGAAATAACTTTTTTTGGTGGGAAGTGATTTTTTTCAATTTTTATTTTTTATATTAATTACAGGTTATTTACTTTGTATCCCAGCTGGAGCCTCCTCCCCCATTCCCTCGCAATCCCAAACTCACACCCCCTCCCTCATCTCCCTGCCCCTCTCTAAATCCACTGATAATGGTGGTCCTCCTCCCCTTCCATCTGACCCTACCTTATCAGATCTCATCAAGACTGGCTGCAATGTCCTCCTTTGTGGACTAGGAAGGCTGCTTCTCCCTCAGAGGTGGGGGAGGTCAAAGAGCCAGCCACTGAGTTCATGTCAGAGACAGTCCCTGTTCCATGGAAACAGCTTGGATAGTGAGCTGCCATTCTATGTCTGAACAGAGGTTCTAGGTTATATTCATGCATGGTCCTTGGTTGAGTGTCAGTCTCATAGAAGAGGCCTGTGCCCAGATATATTTGGTCCTCGTGGAGCTCCTGTCCTCTCCAGGTCATACTAACTTTCCCTTCTTTCATATGATTTTCTGCACTCTGCCCAAGGTTTGGTTATGGGTCTCAGCATCTGCTTTGATACACTGCTAGGGAGAGGCCCATTAGCCTTTTCAGAGGCTCCTGTCCTGTTGTTTTTATTTTTAATCTAAATTTTATAGGACATTTTAGACTCACAGAAATATTAGCTAAGTGTCATAACTTGTCCACATTCTAATGCATACATGCTTAGATTAAGTGTGTACACATTACATGCACGTATTATACACACACACATATTTTCTGTATATGTATTTTATATACAATTTCTTTATTTCTTGATGATTGATTTTTCTAACAACTTAGTGTGACATGCACGGATACATCATTGTGTTGATATTCATAAATTTTACTCAAAAGATTAGTTAATACACTTTGATTTATGTTACTGTGTGTATGTAGTATGGCTTTTTATGAGCTCAAACTGTGTATATAATGATACATTTATGAAAATATTCTTACAATCAAAGGAACTGAAACTTTTGCTGTAACTAAGAGCTGAGTTAACAGTTTACCTTGAGGTCACTTGACTTGCTGTTACCTCATTGTGTGCTCAGCCTATTTGTTTAACCTGCTTTTAAGACAACAATGTATTAACCAACATTTCTTGCCTTGGATTGACCATATAATCTGCTCTAACAGTCTAAACTAATGCATATTCATAATCTTAAGTCAAGTATTCTTCTCTGTCCCTGACCTAGAAAGCAATGCATGTGTGTGTGTGTATATGTATGATAATATTATTCTGAAATAGAAAATAAGTCAAGGTGAACTTATACTACAAACATCTGAAATAAATAATGGAAATAGCACACTGGTGCTGCCTGACAAACAGCATGTTTGTAGTACTCTTTTTTTTATCTTTGTCAGTTGAGTAAAAGTTAGTGAAAGCCTTGAACACCATTAGCAATTTCTGTAAAATAGCCCTCATTTCTTCACCTTGTGATGCTTTGTGTTCTATTAAATAACTAAGGAGCAAGCCCCTTAGCCAGGGGCAGACAGTTAGATGTTAGAGAAGCATAAATAGATACAACCAGACTATAGAAAATAGAGAAACCTTAAGCTAAGCACAGATGAAAATAGAGGTGGAGAAGTAGAGAACTAAATATTGAGCTCACTCTTGATCAGAACAATCCAAGGAAAGTGGTATGTGTTCTTTAATTAACATGGCACTGATACATTTTGGTGCCTCTAGAGCTATCGTTAATATGTATAAGTGAAACATGTATGGTCTTTTGTTGTGTTTGCTTTTATCATTTTACTCATGTAATCAAATTCTTTCGCTTTTAAGGTATTATAATCATTATTATTTTAAAATATTTTAAAATTTGAATATATTTTGATCATATCCCTTAATTACTTCCAGATCTTTCTTCCATCCATACTCATTCATTTAAGTTCCTCCTTAAAAGTCAAATAAAACCCAATTCAACAAAAATTCCCCAAGCCAAGAAAAAAAAATATCCCAAAAGGGGAAACTAAATGAACACCGCACTGTAACTAAATAAAAGTACACAAAAGATGGTGCAGTCCGTTATATGTTCTGCAACTTCTCCTTATTGTACAGCCTGTCCAGTGTCACTTTTTTGCAGCAAACTGATATTACCTCTCTCAGTAGGTAAAAGTGACAGTTCTATTATTAATCTTTACCTTAGTGGCTAGGTATTCATTCATTCATTCATTCATTCATTCATTCATTCATTCAGCAAAATAAAAACGACCACTTCAGACTTTGATAAGAGAAACCAACAGAAGGAAAGTAGCCCAAAGCACAAGAATAAGAGACCCTCTTGTTCACAAGCTCAGAAATACCACCCAAACACTAAACCGGAAACCATCATTACAAAAAATGATCATATTCTTGATGCCAGAATATAGATTATTTCAACTAAATGAACTAAGATGAGGCAGCTACTGAGCCCCCTTTTAAATCCATCTTTCACCCTGATTAAAAGAAACAAATATTTAACTATAAATTTATTATTTAAATCAGTGAACTGGAAGTTATGAAAGAGTTTTCACAGTATAGTTTAAGTAAAAATTAGGTGCAGAATAAACTACTACCAGATTTTACATGATAAACATAAAGGTTATAGTAATAAAGAATACAATCTTAAAAAGTTCTAGGTAGTAAATCATACGAATAAACTCAGACAACTAGATGTTAATTTTATACATTTGTTACTTTTGTTTGTTCAGTGTTCAAGTCTGCAGCTTATTTTATTAAAAATGAATTACTTAGTATCTAAAATTAGAGCCAAGTGTTTCCTCTTAAATATAAAGAATTTTTTTTTAAAATATTTTATTCTAGGTCTCTGAAAACTACTTTGTAGACATATTTACCAGAGTACATTAAATGGGAGAAAAATCCTTAGGAAAACATAGATAGTCTTAAATTGATTATATGGCAATCTAGGCAGTAATGCTCTCATTAATATTCCACATTAGGAACACAGAACATTCTTCTGTAGAACTTAGAGACAATTTAATTATCCTTTGTGAACGCCTCAGATAAAGGCTCATTATGATCTAAGGTACTGGGAACTGCATTAGCACTGCCGCTGAGTAATATAAACAAAGGCGATGTCCAGGACCATGAATTTTGAAGTAGTCTCCAAACCAGGAAACTTTAAAGTAAGAATGAGTGTTCAGATAGCAACTGAAGTCATGTGGGTAGAAAGGAAGAAATTCACTCTAACAGTGATAAAGGAAGCCCTTATCTATTTACTCTCCAAAATGAAGACACCTGACAATCCAGATCAAACTGATTGCTTGATCCTGCTGGTTTGCAAATTGCTGTGTCATTTGCATTTTACATCCTGCTAGGTATCCTATGTGAAAATAGGGCATCTGTAGGATAAGACTGTAATCTTCCAGAACTGAATTGCTTTAGGGAGATGAACAACTAGATGGGAAGCTATGGAACTGATGATAATGCTTGTCATGGCAGTGTTATGGAAAGAGTTCGGAACATTAGGTGGCATGTGCTGTCACACCTTGTTTGGTATTGTTATAATTTGTTAGTCCTTAAAATATAGATGTAAGATAAGACAAAGTTCACTCATAAGAGCAAAGGACTCTAGAAGTAATGTAATCCTTTTACATAATAACACAAAGTACAATATTAAATATTTAAAGACTTTTATTTGATGGTAGTGGATTTTAATTTATGTATTTATTTATTCAACCACAAATAATATAAAATATCTTGTGTAACTCTAACCAAGTAGGTGATATATCTTATCATAAGAAGTTCAAATCCCTGAAGAAAGAAACTGAAGAAGATGTCAGAATATGGAAAGATCCCCAATACTCATGTATCAGTAATATTAACCTAGTAAAAATAGCCACATTATCGAAAATAATCTACAGACTCAATTCAATTCCCATCAAAATACCAACACAGTTTTTCACAGACATTGAAAGAACAATTCTCAACTTCCTACTGTATGTGTGGGGTGGAGGGACAAACAAACAAACAAAAAAACAGAATAGCTAAAACAATCCTGTATAATAAAAGATCATCTGGAGAGATCTCCATTGCTGATCTCAAACTGCACTATAGATCAGCAGTAATAAAAACTGCTTGTTACTGACGTAGAAACAGACTAGTGGATCAATGGAATTGAACTGAAGACCCAGAAATAAACCCACATACCTATGGACACTTAATTTTTGACAAAGATGCCAAAACCATACAATGGAAAAAAAAAATAAAAGCATCTTTGACAAATGGTACTAACCCAACTGCATGTCTACAAGTATGAAAATTTAAATATACCCATATTTATCACCATGCACAAAACTCAAGTTCAAATGGATCAAAGACCTCTGCATAAAACCAGATACACCAAACGTATTAGAAAAGAAAGTGGGGATTAGCCTTGAACTCACTGACAAAGGAGTCAACTTCCTGAACAAAACACCAACAGCTCAGGCTCTGAGATCAACGATTAATAAAGACACTGTGAACTGAACAAAACCTCAGCCTACAGACTGAGAAGAGATCTTCACCAACCCTACATCTGACAAAGAGCTAATATACAAAATATATAAAGAACTCAACAAAGTAAACACCAACAAGCCAAATAATCCAATTAAAAATTGCTTACAGAGTTAACCAGAGAAGGGCAGGGAGGAGACCAGGGAGGGAGGGTGGCATTGGGAGGGAATGAGGGAAGGGGCTACAGCTGGGATACAAAGTAAATAAACTGTAATTAATATAAAAAATAAAAATAATAAAAATAATTGGATACAGAGCTAAACAGATAATTCTATTCAGAGGAATATTGAACGGTGGAGAAGCACTTAAAGAAATGATAAAGGACCTTAGTCATTGGAGAAATGCAAATTCAAACAACTTTGAGATTCTAGCTTCCACCAGTCAGAATGGCAAAACAAAACAAAACAAAACAAAAAAACAAAATAAACCCTCAAGTGACAGCATATGCTGGAGAGAATGTGGAGAAAGAAGAACCCTCCTCCACTGCTGGTGGGAGTGCAAACTTGTACAAGCGCTTTGGAAATCAATATGGCATTTTCTCAGAAAATTAGGAATAGTGTTACCTCAAGATCAAGCTGTACAGCTCTGCTCCTGGGTATATATCCAGAAGATGCTCAGTCATACAACAAGGACTTTTGTTCAGCTATGTTCATAGCAGCTTTATTTGTAGTAGCCAGATGGAGAACTAAAACAGAGAATGGTAATAGGGTGTGGACAAAGATAGTTAACTGAATAGGAGAGAGTGTGTGGGGAAGTGGGGGGAGAGGGTAGGGTCTGGGGAGATTGGGGAGTACATAGGCTAGGAGAAGGCTTGGAGACAAAAGGGAAACTGAGGGTGGCATCATCTCTGAGACAAGCTGGAGACCTGCAACAGGGTAGACTCTAGAGAAGATATGGCGATGACTCTAGCTAGGCATCCTAACAGTGGGGAACATGGGGACTGAAGAGAGCACTTTCTAGCCAGGCAGGATTTATTATGTTGGAATGGGAACACCAATCCACCTACAAAACCTTTGACCCAAAATTTATTTTGCCTACAAGATGTGCACAGATAAAGAAAGAGTGAGGTAAAGAAAGACTGAGGGAACAGTGAACCAATCCCTGGGCCAACATGAGACCCACCCCATGGGACAGACCCAACCCCTGATACCATTAACAACATTCTGCTACATTTACAGACAGAAGTCTGGTGTAACCATACACTGAGAGGTCCCACCCAGCAGCATATAGAATCAGAAACTGAGGTTTACAGCCAAGCATTAGGTAGAACTGGAGGATTGCTGTGGAAGAGTAGGGGAAAAGGATAGAAGGACCCAGAGGGGACATGAATACCATAAGAAGACCAACAAAGTAGGCCCAAGGGGCCTTACAGAGATGGAAGCATCAACCAAACTACATGCATGTACTAGACTTAGGCCCCCTACACATATGTAACCAATGGATAGAGTTATCTTCATTGTTTCCCCTAGTAAATTGAATGGGTGCTGTCACTGGCATATACTCTGTTGGCTGTTTTTCAGTCACTTCCCGCTAACAGGGAGGGCTGCCTTACCTGGCCTCAGTGGATGAGGATGAGCTCAATCCTGATGCAACCTGATGTGCTGGGGTGGATCTTGGTGGTGGGGAAATTTCTTTTTTCTGAGGTGAAAGGAAAGCAAAAAGGAAGAAGAACATAGAGGGTGGGACTGGGAATCTAAAAAGAGTTTTAATTTGCATTTCCCTGGTGACTAAGGGTGTTGAACATTTCTTTGTTTCTCTGCCATTTGAAATGCCTCTGTTCAGAATTTTTTCTTTAAACCTATACCTTTTTTTTTAAATTGGATTATTTGGTTTGTTGATGTGTAGCTTCCTCAGTTATTTATATATCATGTATATTAACCCTCTGTAACATGTGGAATTGGTGAAAATCTCTTTCCATTTTGTAGCCTGTCATTTTGTCCTGTTCATAGTTTTAAAGAAGCTGTACAAATTCATTCGATCCCCTTTACTGGATCTGCAGTCTTACAGTCTGCACTATTTGAGGTTCTATTCAGGAAATTGTCTCCTGTGCAATGAACTCAAAGCTATTCTCCATTTGCCTTCCATTAGGTTCAGTGCATCTGTTTCTATGTTGAAGTTTTTGATTCATTTGAATTTGAGTTTTGTGCAGAATGATAGAATTTAATCTATTTGTCATTTTCTACATCTTGACACCAAGTTAGACCAACAGCATTTGCTGAAGATGTTTTCTTTTTTCCATTGTGTATTTCTGGCTTTTTAAAATTTTTATTTTATTTTTATAATTAAACTTTTATTTTTTTTACATTAATTACATGTTATTCACTTTTGTATCCCAGCTGTAGCTCCCCTCCCTCATTCCCGCCAATCCTACCATCCCTCCCTCATCTCTTCTTATGCCCCTTTCAAGTCCACCTATAGGGGGGTCCATCTCCTCTTCCATTCGACCCTAGCTTATCAGGTCTCATCAGGACTGGCTGCAATGTCCTTCTCTATTGCCTGGCAAGGCTGTTCCTCCCTCGGGGGTGGGGGAGTGGTCAAAGAGCCAGCCACGGAGTTCATGTCAGAGACAGTCTCTCTTCCCCTTACTAAGGAACCCACATGGATACTGAGCTGCCATAAGCTACATCTGAGCAGGGGTTCTAGGTTATATCCATGAATGTATCTTAGATGGAATATCACTCTCAGAAAATGTCCCTGAGCCCAGATATTTTGGTTCTGTTGCTCTCATTGTGGAGCTCCTGTACTCTCCAGGTCTTACTACCTCTTCTTTCGTGTGATTCCCTGCGCTTTACCAAAAGTTTGGTTATGAGTCTCAGCATCTGCTTTGAGAGTGCCTCTGGCTTTTTTTAAATCAAAAATCAGTGTACATAGGTGTGTGGATATACATCTGGCTTTTCAAATCAATTTCATTTATCAAAGTGTCTACATTTTGCAATACCATTCAATTTTTATCTATTTACGTATTTATTTATTTTAAACTATAGTTCTGTAGCACATCTTGAAATCAGGACTGCTAACACCATAGGAAATTCTTTCCCAGTCTCGATTGTTCTTCAATTTTGTTTTTTGTTTGTTTGTTTTTGCTATCCTGGGTTTTTGTTTTCCAATTGAAGTTGAGAATTTTCCTTTGAAGGTATGTGAATAATTGTGAGGGATATTGATTGGGATTGCTTCGAACCTGATTATTGTTTTTGGTAAGATAACCTTTTCTTATTTTGTTATTACTGATCCATAACCATGAGAAATCTTTATATTTTCTTAAATTTCTTCTAGTTTGTTCTTCAGAGACCTGATGATTTTGTGATACACTTCTTCCACTTGCTTGGTTAGAATTATGTCAAAATATTTTACATTTTTTGTAGCTATTGGGAAGGGTGCTATTTCCCTGATATTTTCCTCAGGCTGTTAGTCATTTGCCCACAGGAGTGTTACTGATTTTATTTTTATTTTTCTTTAGTTTATCTTGTATCCAGCCACTTTGCTGAAGGTGTTTGTCATCTGTAGGAGTTCCCTGGTAGTTTTTTTGAGGTTGTTTATGTATACTATCATATCATCTGCAAATAGAGACACTGACTTCTTTTCTAATTTGTTTCCTCTTGCTCTATTTCAATTATCTTATTGCTCTAGCTAGCACTTCAAGTTCTATAATGGATAGATTTAGAGAGGATAAACAGCCTTTTCTTTTTCCCATTTCAGTGGAATTGTTTTGAGTTTCTCTCCATTTAATTTCATGTTCGCTATTGGCTTGCTGTATTGCCTTTACAATGCTTAGGTGTGTTGTGTACCTTATGTGACTCATATGTTCAAGACTTTAATCATGAAGTAGTGTTAGGTTTTTGTAAAAGGCTTTTTATTTAGCATCTAATGTGATTATTTTTTTTCAGTTAGTTTAAATGATGAATTGCAGTGGCAGATTTACGTTATGTTGAACTGTCCTTGCATCTCTGCAATGAAGCCTCCTTGGTCATGGTGGATGACCTTTCGATGTGGTCTTGAATTCTGTTTTCAAGTATTTTATTGAACATTTTTGTATTGATGTTCATGAGAGAAATTGGCTTGTATTTTATCTTTCATTGTTGAATCTTTGTGTGGTTGAGGTATCAGAGTGACTGGACTCATAACATGAAATTGGCAATGTTTCTTCTGTTTCTATTTTGCAGAATAATTTGAGGAGTACAAGTACTACCTCTGCTTTGAAAGTCTGGCAGTATTCTGCTCTAAAAACCAGCTGGCCTTGGGCTGTTTTTAGTTGGAAGACTTCTAATGACTGCTTCTATTTCCTAACAGGTTATTGGTCTATTTAAATTGTTTATCTGATTTGAATTAACTTTGATAAGTGTATCTGTCAAGAAAATTGTCCCTTCCTTTTAGATTTTCCAATTTTGTGAAGTGCAGGTTTTTGAAGTATGACCTAATAAATCTTTGGATTTCCTTGGTGTCTGAGGTTATGTCTACTTTTTGTTTCTGATTTAGTTAATTTTGAAGTTCTCTCCATGTGTCTTAGTTTTGATACTGGTTTGTCTGTCTTGTTTATTTTCTAAAAGAACCAATTCTTTGTTTCATTGATTTTTGTATTGTTGTCTTTGTTTTTATTTCTTGATTTCAGTTTTTAGTTGTGATTATTTCATGCCCTCTACTCCCTTGGGTGTGTTTGCTTCTTTTTTGTTCTAGAGCTTTCAAGTGCACTTTTAGGTTACTAGTATGAAATCTCTCCTCTCTTTTCTTTCTTTCTTTCTTTCTTTCTTTCTTTCTTTCTTTCTTTCTTTCTTTCTTTCCTTTCTTTCATTTCCTTCCTTCCTTTCTTTTTTTCTTTCTTTCTTTCATTTCCTTCCTTCCTTCCTTCCTTTCTTTCTTTCTTTCTTTCTTTCTTTCTTTCTTTCTTTCTTTCTCCTTTTCTTCTTTCTTTCTCTGTTTCTTTTTTCTCTCTTTTGTCCTTTTATTTCTTTCATATGACAAGAATTCTCTGTGTATTTTTGGCTGATTTGGACTGCTTCTTGAGTCTGAAAACAAGGCATATTGTGCCAGGCCTTACATTAGCAATTCTAGGACTCAGGCTTTTAAGGCCTGGTCTCCTGCATATGAAGAGAACTGAAACAGCATCTGAAGTCTCCCAAGACAGAAGTTGGCAATATGTCTGAGGGGCCTGCAGTGTTACCCTGGGCTGGGAGATGGTGGTGGAGGCTGCTGAATCTAGGAGCCAGTGGTCCTCTACCTGGCCAAGGAGTTCAAAGGCTGCAAATGTCTTTGAATGTCGGTGCCTCTTGTTCTGGTTGAGCCTCCCTGGCTGAGCACAGAGGACAAGCTTGCATGGGAACATTTTGACTTCCAGAGGCCAGTCTGCCAACAAGCAGCCATGGCTTGTTGAGGCAGCTGCGGGACCAGCGTCTTCTTCGGCTGCATTTGAAACAGTCACCTGGCAGAACTGACTTTTGACTATACCCCAGGGTGATGGGGCATTGCAGACCACTTGTTTTCTGTGCAGGAATGCCAACAGCCTCAGAGCAGCAATCAAGGTCTGGAGCATAGTTTTTCTGTAGATAAGCCTGTCAGGAAGGCTTCACTCTTATTATTTTTAACAACTCCTTTATGGTGACTCAGGGACCATCCTCAGATGTTTAATTAAGTAAGCAGTGAGACCATGGTCTGCATCTTTAGGACTATAAATATATTTTTGAGCATGTTAAAGGCCTTGATCATCTATGAGATAAATATTAACTTGCATTCATCAACCATCAAGTAGTAGGACTTTACATTTTGTCCCTGTTAAGTTTGAGCTCTAAAAGTCATAAGCATAGTCCATTAAAGTGAGAGCATAACAGTTTCCTGTATGATTTAGTATATAAAAAGTTCATAGCTTATAAAAGCCTAAGGCTATACTATAGATTAATAATATTACCATTTTTAGAAAACAAGACCAAGCATATTTTAACCTTTTCATAGTGAAAGTATTGCACAATGACCAAGTATTAACATAAATAAATAAATGCCTCTAAAATTAATAGATCTTAATTTAGAGTATTGGTAAAAACTTTTACATAGTAACACCTGAGTTATGAGTTTTAAAACCAACAATATAGTAGAAAAACATAAGACAATTTTAAAATTACATTTTAATTCATTATATCAAAACTATTAGCCAGAAAGCCTAGTGGTGAATCAGGATCATAGGCAGCTCATGGTAGAAGAAACAGCATTTACAAATTTAGGAAACGATAAAGATATAGGAAGTTAGACTTATATTTTACATTAGCTTAATTTGAATAGACCTTTATAATTTTGAAATCTTAGCATTATATAAAATTTATTTTAAACCAGGGTTGAATCACATATATTGTAAAGTGTAACATTGAATTTTTATAAAAATCAATACCAATTTAAAATGAGACTTGTTGCTGTCCTAGTCTAAAAGGAGATAAAATAAACATAGAATTAATTATGATTAAAATTGTTCATACTTCATGGTCACCTTAAGGTTTACAGTTTAATTTTAAGAGTTTTTTGAGAGTATGAAAAGAAATCAGAGAGTATAGAGAAACAGACAAGACTTTGAGAAAAGAGAGATGGGAATTGTTTTGTACTTCAGAGATCACTCTTAGTGTTACTGGATATTACTGGTTGTTAGACATTTGCGTAGGGCAAATATAGGTGTAGAAGCCAGAGGCTTCCCTAAGAGGACAGAATATTAGGAATCTGATCCTAAAAATGAGAAAGGGGAAATGGAAATGGACCGTGTAGCTAGTGGTCGCTCAACCAAATAGCACAGCAGGTCATGGGCTTAGCCCCAATAAGCCCAAGAACCTCTGTACCATGACTTTATCAGCAGTAAGGCCAAGTTCTCATAGAGGGAAGCTTGAAGTGGGAAAGGATAGGGACAGATAGGCAGCTTTAGAATGGAGGTAGGAAGGGTCCATTAGTTTTACAGATCTGAAAGCAGTGGGACAGAAACAAAGTTTAAAGAAGCTGGCAGTGGGAGAAACCACAGTATATTTTGTTTGTTTGTTTTATAACCAAAATGGTTGGCAATGATGTGAAGGCCCTTGATTGACCTAAGTTAAGATGGTGGTGAAACCATGTGCTTGTCCTTGTTGGAGATGGCAGTGAAGCCATGGCTCCACCCTCCTTATGTGCAGTGCATGGCCATAGTGGCAGAGCTGCGTAGGGAGACCAAATGCTTGTTGGTGGGATGGTTGTTCCAGCATGGTTCAAAACTCTCTGTGTGCTCATGGCATGGCTCATCAGAAGGCTGTGCAACTGAAAACCCTCTTATGCAAGCCAGCCTCTCAAGCCATTCCATGGGAGATTTAAAATTTCACCCATGTGGCCTGAGGCAGCCTTACAATCTAAAGCCATCTTTAGATTGTGTCCCCAGCAACTGCTTACCTAACAGCAATAGTTTAGAAGCAGGCTATGTCTGTGTCTGAATCAGCAGTTTCAGAATTTGCCGTGATCCTTTTAGTTTCCCATATAAGCAGGGGTTTTAGGTCCTCTCCATACATGGTCCTTGGCAAGGGCATGAGTTTCTGCAGAGCCACCAGGGAACATATTTTTTGGCTCATTTGTCTCCTTTTGGAGCAACTGTCCCCTCCAGGTCCTTCTGTCTCCCCTTTCATTCAAAAAATCCCATGCCCTCTGCCAAAATTCTGGCTATGAGTTTCAGCCTCTGCTTCGATACCTCGATCAGTAGACTTTTTCAGAGGCCCTCTGTACTCTTTCCTGTCTGGAAATCAATCTGATACTTTCTCGGAAAGTTAGGAATATTGCTACCACAAGATCCAACTGTACCACTCTTAGACATGTATCTGAAATATGCTCAACTACACAACAAGGACATTTGCTCAACTATGTTCCTAGAAGCTCTATTCATAATAGCCAGAATCTGGAAACATCCCAGAAGCCCCTCAATGAGGGAATAGATGCAGAAATTGTGGTACATTTACATAACGGAATACTACTCTGCTATTAAAAACAAGATAATCATGATATTTGCAGACAAATGGTGGGATCTAGAAAAGGTCATCTTGAATGAGGTAACCCAGAAGCAGAAAGACATACACGGTATATGCTCACTCATATGTAGCCCACAGACTTAGTCTCCAAGTGGGTTCCCTAGTAAAGGCAGCAGGGGCTGTCTCTGGCATGAACTCAATGGCAGGCTCTCTGAACACTTCCCCCTGCAGGAGAGCAGCCCTGCCAGACCATAGAAGAAAAAAATGCAGCCAGTTCTGATGAGACCTGAAAAGCTAGGTTCAGATAGAAGGGGAGGAGGAACTCCTCTATCAGTGGACTAGGGAAGGAGCATAGGGAGAGAAGAAGGAGAAAGGGTGGAATTGGAAGGGCAGGAGGGAGGGGGCCACAGCTGGGATACAAAGTGAATAAATTGTAATAAATAATAATAGTAATAGAGTGAAAAAACAATAAATTGTTTTTAAAATAATTTTAATAATAATAAAGTTTAAAAAATAAACTGTTATAAATAATGAATTTATACGGGAAACTCTTTTAATAAAGTTAAAAACCAATAATAAGCTTTTAAATCCATGTACGAAAATTTATTTCGGAATCAATTTAAGTCTGACATTCTCTCAACTTTACTTTGTAAGCCTTACAAAACAAATTTCAAACATTCTCAAAGTATTTCTAGCATTTATTAATTTTGTGCTTTTGTAACAAAAATTGCTTGTGTTTTAAATCTAATTTTCATTTTTAGATTTTTAATTTTCAGAAATGCAATTGCCTTTTATAATAAAAATAGATTTATGTAAAGAATTGTGTTGGCAATTTGAAGGGAATTGCAATAAATCTGTAGATTGCTTTTGGTAAAATGGCCATTTTTACTATGTTAATCCTGCCAAGCCATGAGCATGGGAGATCTTTCCATCTTCTCATATCTTCTTCTAATTCTTTCTTCAGAGACTTGAAATTTTTTTCATACAAGTCTTTGACTTGCTTGGTTAGGGTTACTCCGAGGTACCTTATGTCATTTGTGGCTACTGTGAAGGCTGTTGTTTCCCTAATTTCTTTCTCAGCCCTTTTGTCTTTTTTATACGGGAGGGCTACTGATTTTTTGAGTTAATTTTGTATCCAGCCACTTTGCTGAAGGTGTTTATCAGCTGTAGGAGATCCCTGGTAGAGTTTTTGGGGTCACTCACATATACTATCATATCATCTGCAAACAGTGATAATTTGACTTCTTCTTTTCCAATCTGTATCCCCTAGATCTCCTTCAACTGTCTAATTGCTCTAGCAAGGACTTCCAGCACTATGTTGAAGAGATATGGAGAGAGTGGACAGCCTTGTCTTGTCCCTGATTTTAGTGGGATTGCTTTAAGTTTCTCTCCATTTAGTTTGATGTTGGCTATAGGCTTGCTGTATATCGCCTTTACTATATTTAGGTATGTGCCTTGTATCCCTGATCTCTCCAATACTTTAAACATGAATGGATGTTGGATTTTGTCAAATGCTTTTTCAGCATCTAAGGAGATTATCATGTGGATTTTCCTTTCAGTTTGTTAATATGGTGGATCACATTGATGGATTTCCGTATATTGAACCACCCCTGCATACCTGGAATGAAGCCTACTTGGTCATAGTGGATAATATCTTTGATGTGTTCTTGTATTCGGTTTGCAAGTATTTTGTTAAGTATTTTTGCATCGATGTTCATAAGGGACATTGGCCTAGTTGAGTCTTTGTTGAGTCTTTGTGAGGTTTAGGTACCAATTCTTTACAGACCTGGAAAGAAAAATTCTCAACTTCATATGGAATAACAAGAAACCCATAATTGCTAAAACAATCCTCTACAATAAAAGATATTCTGGAGGTATCTCCATCCCTGATCTAGAGCTGTACTATAGAGCAACAGTTATAAAAACTGCATGGTACTGGCATAGAAACAGAATGGTGGATCAATGGAACTGAACAGAAGACCCAGAAATAAACCCACACACTTATGGACACCTGATTTTTGACAAAGGTTCCAAAACCATACAATGGAAAAAAAGAATCTTCAACAAATGGTGCTGGTCCAACTGGATGTCTACATGTAGAAAAATGAAAATAGATCCATACTTATCACTCTGCACAAAACTGAACTCCAAGTGGATCAAAGACCTCAACATAAAACCAGATACATTAAATAGGATAGAAAAAAAAGTGGGGAATACCCTAGAACTCATTGGTACAGGAGATAACTTCTTGAACAGAACACCAACTGCACAGGCTCTGAGAGCAACAATCAATAAATGGGACCTCCTGAAACTGAAAAGCTTCTGTAAAGGAAAGGATACTGTCATCAAAACAAAGCGACTGCCTACAGATTGGGAAAGAATCTTCACCAACCCTTTATCTGACAGAGGACTCATATCCAGTATATATAAAGAACTGAAGAAGCTGAAAAGCAGCAAACCAAGTAATCCAACTAAAAAATGGGGAACAGAGCTAAACAGAGAACTCTCTGTAGAGGAATATCGAATGGCAGAGAAGCACTTAAAGAAATGCTCAACCTCATTAGCCATTAGGGAAATGCAAATCAAAACAACCCTGAGATTTCACCTTACACCCATCAGAATGGCCAAGATGAAAAACTCAAGGGACAACACATGCTGGAGAGGTTGTGGAGAAAGGGGAACTATTCTCCACTGCTGGTGGGAATGTAAACTTGTACAACCACTCTGGAAATCAATCTGGCCCTTTATCAGACAACCAGGAATAGCGCTTCCTCTAGATCCAGCCCTACCACTCCTAGGCATATATCCAAAAGAGGCTCAAGTACACAAAAAGGACATTTGCTCAACCATGTTTGTAGCTGCTTTATTTGTAATAGCCAGAAGCTGGAAACAGCCCAAATGCCCCTCAACTGAAGAATGGATGCAGAAATTGTGGTACATCTATACAATGGAGTATTACTCAGCAATGAAAAATAAGGAAATCATGAAATTTGCAGGTAAATGGTGGGACCTGGAAAGGAACATCCTGAGTGAGTTGTCCCAGAAGCAAAAAGACACACTATATATACTCACTCATATAAACATACAACATAGGATAAACCCACTAAAATCGGTACATCTAAACAAACTAAGCAAAAGAGAGGACCCTAACTAAAATGTTCAATCCCCATCCTGAAAGGCAAAGAGGATGGACATCAGAAGAAGAAGAAAACAGGAAACAACCTAGGAACCTGGTACAGAGGGCCTCTGAAAGCCAGAAGAACAAAACAGGAAACAACCTTGGAACCTTCCACAGAGGGCCTCTGAAAGCTTCTGCCCTGCAGACTATCAAAACAGATGCTGAGCCTGATGGCCAACTGGCAGGCAGAGTGAATGGAATTTCATGTAAGAAGTGGGAAATAGCAAGAGGTGGAGAGGACAGGAACTCCACAAGGAGAGCAACAGAACAAGAAAATTTGAACACAGGGAACTTCCCAAAGACTCATACTCCAGCAAAGGATTATTCATGGAGATAACCTAGAACCCCTGCACAGATGTAGCCCATGGCAGTTTAGTGTCCAAGTGGCTTACATAGTGATGGGAAGAGGGACTGCCTCTGACATAAACTGATTGGCCTGCTCTTTAATCACCTCCCCCGGAGGGGGGAGCAGCCTTACCAGACCACAGAGGAAGACAATGCAGCCATTCCTGATGTGATCTGATAGACTAAGATCAGAAGGAAGGAGAGGAGGACCTCCCCTATCAGTGGATGTGGGGAAGAGCATGCATGAAGAAAGGGGAGGTAGGGTGGGATCGGGAGGGGAGGGGGGAGGGGCTTATGGGGGATACAAAATGAATAAAGTGTAATTAATAATATTAATAATAATAATAATAATAATAATAATAATAAATTAAAAAATATATTTCTTTTCATAGAATATATTCTGATACTGTTTTTCTGCCACTACTCCTCCCAGAACCTCTCCACCTTCATTTTCTCCCATATTCACAACCATTCTCTCTTTTCTCAATAGACAATGAAGAAACATCAATAATAATAATAATAATAATATAAAATTATGTAAAATAGTAAAAAACAGAATAGAAAAAAAATAATCAGAAGAAAAATTGCCCAAGCAAAAACTCAATAAACACATACAGACACAGAAATAAACAAGTTCATGAACAAAGAAATTCTATCAAACACAAACCTGGAAACCATAATATATAGGGTTTTGAAGATGAGTTGGTGTCTGCCTTTCCCCTTTGGTAGCCTACAGAGTACCTTCAATTATCCTGGTGTTAATTTGGGTAAAGGCTCTAGGTAGGAACCAGTTCAAATTCTTCATGTTAAATGAGTTGTGCAGGTGTTGTCTTCAGCAGTTAGAATTCACCATCAGTTTGAGGATTGCAGACAATAGGCTTGACAGTAGTCTAGGTGTTTTTGGAGTTCCCATGTGGCCCCTTGGCTAACAGCTCAATCAAGTGTCACCTCATCTCATGATTGAAGGTTTCATTTGGGGATGAGCGATGTCTAGTGGAGGTTCTGTTTCACCTGTTATTTGGCGATTCCACTTACATCAACTTAATGTAAGTATATATTTTGGAAATATAACTGTTAGAATTACATACTATCCAATAAATGGTAAATCAGGTGTCCATCAGTGTGTGGGTTTATTTCTGGGTCCTCTGTTCAGTTCCACTGATCCACCATTCTGTTTCTATGCCAGTACCATGCAGTTTTTATAACTGTTGCTCTATAGTACAGCTTGAGATCAGGGATGGAGATACCTCCAGAAGATCTTCTATTGTAGAGGATTGTTTTAGCAATTATGGGTTTCTTGTTATTCCATATGAAGTTGAGAATTTTTCTTTCCAGGTCTGTAAAGAATTGTGTAGGTAATTTGATGGGAATTGCATTGAATCTGTAGATTGCTTTTGGTAAAATGGCCATTTTTACTATTTTAATCCTGCCACGCCATGAGCATGGGAGATCTTTCCATCTTCTCATATCTTCTTCTAATTCTTTCTTCAAAGACTTGAAACTTTTTTCACACAAGTCTTTGACTTCCTTGGTTAAGGTTACTCCGAGGTACCTTATGTCATTTGTGGCTACTGTGAAGGCTGTTGTTTCCCTAATTTCTTTCTCAGCCCTTTAGTCTTTGGTATACAGGAGGGCTACTGATTTTTTGAGTTAATTTTGTATCCAGCCACTTTGCTGAAGGTGTTTATCAGCTGTAGGAGTTCCCTGGTGGAGTTTTTGGGGTCACTCACATATACTATCATATCATCTGCAAATAGTGATAATTTGACTTCTTCTTTTCCAATCTGTATCCCCTAGATCTCCTTCAACTGTCTTATTACTCTAGCAAGGACTTCCAACACTACGTTGAATAGATATGGGGAGAGTGGGCAGCCTTGTCTTGTCCCTGATTCTAGTGGGATTGCTTTAATTTTCTCTCCACTCAGTTTGATGTTGGCTATAGGCTTGCTGTATATCGCCTTTACTATATTTAGATATGTGCCTTGTATCCCTGATCTCTCCAATACTTTAAACATGAATGGATGTTGGATTTTGTCAAATGCTTTTTCAGCATCTAAGGAGATTATCATGTGGTTTTTTTCCTTTCAGTTTGTTAATATGGTGGATCACATTGATAGATTTCCATATATTGAACCACCCCTGCATACCTGGGATGAAGCCTACTTGGTCATAGTGGATAATATCTTTGATGTGTTCTTGTATTCGGTTTGCAAGTATTTTGTTAAGTATTTTTGCATCAATGTTCATAAGGGAGATTGGCCTGAAATTCTTTTTCTTTGTTGAGTCTTTGTGAGGTTTAGGTACCAAGGTGACTGTGGCTTCATAGAATGAGTTTGGTAATGTTCCTTCTGTTTCTATTTTGTGGAATAGTTTGAAGAGAATTGGTGTTAACTCTTCTTTGAAGGTCTGGTAGAATTCTGCGCTGAAGCCATCGGGTTCTGGGTTTTTTTTGGATGGGAGACTTTTGATGACCACTTCTTTTTCTTTGGGGGATATAGGACTATTTAGTTGATTTACCTGGTCCTGGTTCAGCTTTGGTAAGTCAAATCAATCAAGAAAATTGTCCATTTCATTTAGATTTTCAAATTTTGTGGCATATAGACTTTTGAAGTAAGTCCTAATGATTGTTTGGATTTCCTCAGTGTTTGTAGTTATGTCCCCCTTTTCATTTCTGATTTTGTTGATTTGGATGGTGTCTCTCTGCCTTTTAGTTAACTTGGCTAAGGGTTTGTTGATCTTGTTGATTTTCTCAAAGAACCAGCTCTTGGTTTCATTGATTCTTTGAATTGTTTTATTTGTTTCCAATTAATTGATTTCAGCCCTGAGTTTGATTATTTCCAGCCATCTACTCCTTTTTGGTGTGTCTGCTTCTTCTTCTTCTAGGGTTTTTAAGTGAGCCATTAAGTTGCTTGAATGAGCTGTCTCGAATTTCTTCTTGAAGGCACTTAGTGCAATGAACTTTCCTCTTAACACTGCTTTCATTGTGTCCCACAAGTTTGGGTATGTTGTGTCTTCACTTTCATTGATTTCTAGAAAGACTTTAATTTCTTTCTTTATTTCTTCCCTGACCCAGATGTCATTTAGTAACAAGTTGTTCAGTTTCCATGTGTGTGCAGGCTTTTTGCTATTTTTGTTATTGTTGAGGTCCAGCTTTATTCCATGGTGATCAAACAAGATACAAGGGATTATTTCAATCTTCTTATATCTGTTGATGCTTGCTTTGTGATCAACTATATGGTCTATTTTGGTGAAGATTACATGAGGTGTTTGGGTGTAAAGTTCTGTAAATGTCTGTGAGGTCCATTTGATTCATGACCTCTGTCAGAGATATTGTTTCTTTGTTTAATTTCTGTTTTGTTGACCTGTCCTTTGTTGAGAGTGGGGTGTTGAAGTCTCCCACTATTAATGTGTGGGGATGTATATGTGGTTTAAATTTTATCAATGTTTCTTTTACAAATGTGGGTGCTTTTGTATTTGGGGCATAGATGTTCAGGATTGTGATGTCTTCCTGGTGGAATTTTCTCTTGATGAGTATGAAGTGTCCTTCCCCATCTCTTTTTATTAATTTTGGTTGAAAGTCTACTTTATCAGATATTAGAATGGCTACTCCTGCTTGCTTTTTGGGTCCGTTTGCTTGGAAAGTCATCTTCCAACCCTTTACCCTCAGGTAATGTCTATCTTTGTGTCTTAGGTGTGTTTCTTGTATGCAACAGATTGCTGGGTTTTGTTTATGTATCCATTCTGTTAATCTGTGTCTTTTTATTGGAGAGTTGAGTCCATTGATGTTGAGAGAGATTAATGACAAGTGGCTGTTAGATCCCTTGATTTTGATGTTGGCTGTGGTCATCAGGTTGTGTGCTTGGTTGCTTTTTGTTTTCCTGTAGTAAAGTTAATTATTTCCTGTGTTTTCTTGAAAGAAGCTAATTTTCTTGGGTTGTATTTTGCCTTCCAGTGTCTTCTGTCATGCTGGATTTGTTCGTAGGTATTGTTGAAATTTGTTTTTGTCATTGAATATCTTGTTTTCTCTGTCTATGAGGACTGAGAGTTTTGTGGGGTAGAGTAGCCTGGGCTGACATCTGTGTTCTCTTAGGGTCTGCATGATATCCGTCCAGGCCCTTCTGGCTTTCATAGTCTCTGTTGAAAAGTCAGGTGTGATTCTAATGGGTTTGCCATTATATGTTACTTGGCCTTTTTCTCTTGCAGCTTTTAGTATTTTTTCTTTGTTCTGTATACTTACTGTTTTGATTATTATGTGGCGGGAGGATTTTCTTTTCTGGTCAAATTTGTTGGGTGTTCTGTAGACCTCATGTATTCTTATTGGCCTCTCCTTTAAGTTGGTGAAATTTTCTTCAATGATTTTGTTGAAAATATTTTCTGGGCCTTGGAGAAGGGAGTCTTCTTTTTCCTCTATACCTATTATTCTTAGGTTTTGTCTTTTCATATTGTCTTAGATTTCTTTGACGGTCTGTGTCAGGAATTTTTTGGATTTAACATTTTCTTTGACAGATACATTGATTTCTTCCATTGTATCTTCTACGCCTGAGATTCTTTCTTCCATCTCTTGTAGTCTGTTGGTTATGCTTACCTCTGTAGTTCCTGTTTTTTTCCCTAGATTCTTCCTCTCCACTATTTCCTCCATTTGTGTTTTCTTTAATTTTTCCAATTCTATCTTCAGGTCTTGAGTTGTTTTGTTTAGGTCCTTCACCTGTCTGATTGTACTTTCCTGTTTTTCTTTTAGTTCCTTCAACTTTGTTTCTTTTATTTCATTCAGTGCTTTAAGCATTTCCTTTCTAAAGGCCATAAACTCTTTGGCTGCAGCTTCCTCTATTTCTTTACGGATGGCAATACCCTATTTGAGTTTATCTTCCTCTGTGTCTTTACGTATCTTATTTGTTTCCTCTGTTATCATCTTCATGAACATAGTTGTTAGTTCTTCTTCTTGGATTTCAGTTATGCTGGGTTGTCCAGGGCTACTAGCCCCTGGGTAACTGGGTTCTGGAGATGCCATATTGCTCTGTCTTTTGTTGCTTGAGCTTTTACGCTGGTCTCTACTCATTCTGCTATCTTAGGTGTTTGGGGTTATTTTCTGGTGGTTCCTGGGGATCCTGTGTTGGAGAGAATCCCCTTTGCAGGAAGCTGGTTTTTCCTGAAGGATGTCTTCTCAGCTTTTTGGGTATAGTCCCTGGATGGCTGGCATTTTTTCAGGAGTTGCTGCTGCTCACCTCAGGGATAGAGACCTGAGTGGTAACTGTGGTCTTTATTAGTCAAGAGGGTTTTCCTCTCACCCAGAGAAGTCCTGAGGACAGCTGCCCTGTTTCTGGGTTTCTTGCTGTAAATTTAATGATCAGCTGCTGTGACCCAGTTGGACATCTGGCATGCAACAACTGTTTGTGCCTGTATCTGGAGCACAGCTGAGTGATGGTGGCTCAGCCCCACCCATCTGCTAGTCTTTTTCCAGGGAATGATTGGGTTTTTTAAGTCAGTACACTTTTCTTCCTTCTTTGTGGATTCTTTGGAGACAGGGACTCTCAGTCTCTTTTTTTTTGCCCTGGTGCGCACTGCTCAGTCTCCGCCAGCTATCTGGTGTGCAGAAACTGCCTGTGTCTGCCTTTCTCGCCTTTTGGAGCCTGGGTGTCTGCCTAAACTGGGTAATTTTTCCGAGACCTTTCCAGGGTGGGGGTGTAGGCTGAGTGCTCTGAGATCAGACCAGCTGTTTCCCTCCCTGTGTGTTTGCACCGGACAGTGAAACTCATTCGCTGGTGCCCTGGTGCCACAGTTCTATCTCAGGTGGCGAATCAGGCGCGCAGGCAGGCAGGGCTCTGTGCTGGAGCTTGGGTCCCTGGCTCTGGCTCCGGGCTGGCTCCTGGGGTGCCCGTGGAACCCAAGTCTTTTCCAGGGGATATCTTGGTGACCTAAGTTCGGTCCCAATCGTTTCCTGTACCGTGGGCTTATCTCTCGACTGAAAATTCCAGTCTCTGATAATGTGGTGTGCATGGTTCAGTCTGGGACCGTGATCAGAGACACTGGCTTGTGGCTCTGGGCTGGGGCTGGAGCCGGCAGCTGAGCATCTGGCAGAACCAGGATCTCTTCTGCGGTTTAGCCAGGTGAGTTAAAAGCTGATTGAATCCCCCACCGTGGGGTATCCTCTCACCTGGGAAACACAATGACTCTGTTTTATGGCCGCGAGTTCTGATTGCTGGTCACTGTGCTTATCCTGCTGCTGCTGCTCAGAATGAGAGTCCTCCCCGTGCTGCCATCTTGCCCCGCCTCCACTACAGATTGATTTCTAACATGGCTGTACAAGTTTATATTCCCACCAGCTGCATTTGTAAATGAAAAATTATTAAAGCTCCAATCACACATTGATCCCTATTCCTTAATAGTGTGAGACTTCAACACTGAACTATCACCAAGGGACAGATCAATGTCTACAGAACTTTTCACCCAAACTCAAAAGCGTATACCTGCTTTTCAGTACCTCATGGTACCTTCTCAAAAATTGACTATATAGTCAGGCACAAAGCAAGCTTCAACAGATGCAAGAAGATAAAAATTATCCTTTGTATCTTATCAGACCATCTTGGCCTAAAACTAGACCTTAACAGCAACAGAAATAACAAAAAGCCTACATGCACATGGATGCTAAACAACTCTCTACTCAGTGACAGCTTGGTCAGGAAGGAAATAAAAAAATGAAAATAGAGACTTCCTAAAAGTCAATGAATATGAAGGCACAACTTACCCAGACTTATGGGGCACAATGAAAGCAGTGCTAAGAAGACAGTTCATAGCTCTAAGTATCTCCAGAATGAAGTTTGAGATATCTCATATAAACAACTCAACAGCACACTTAAAAGCCCAGGGGCCAGGGGAGAAGAAACAAACACACCCAAGAGGAATAGACAACTGGAAATAATCAAACTCAGAGCTGAAATCAATGAATTATAAATAAAGAAAACAATTCAAAGGATCAATGAGATCAAAAGCTGGTTCTTTGAGAAAATCAATATGATAGACAAACCCTTAGCCAAACTAATTTAAAGGCAGAGAGACACCATCCAAATCAGCAAAATCAGAAATGAAACGGGTGAAAAAACAACAGACACTGAGGAAACCCAAGCACTCTTTGGGTCTTACTACAAAAGCCTAAATGTCAGATAATTTGAAAACCTAAATGAAGTGGTTTTTAGATTTTACACTGTATTTTTATGTCTCATCACCCACTGCATGTTGTTTCAAATGAATTATATATTTAAGAATGCAACCCCAATACTAATGAGGAACTGATATTCATTGGGTGGCTTTACTGTATCAAGTGTTAGGTGAAACACTCATTTATTTCATTTAATCTAGAAAAAAAAATCTGAAACAAGTGTTAGTGACCTGTAGTATTAAAGAAATAACTAAAGTTGAGAATAATTTAAATATGTGCTGGTTATCAGGTCAACTCTGTGAAACGTTGTTTCTGATGTGATTCCTAGAAAAAATGCAGGTATAGAGCTGAAAGAGATAAAGGCCTTAATTAGCTGATGATTGTGCCAAAAAAATCTATCCTTTCTGTTGGCAAAAGAATCACCTGGGTCTAAGCTGATGGATCCATTCTTTCATATGTGTCTAAAATTCTATCTATTTTTTTGTTATGCCTCAACACTTATAGCAGAAAGGCGCATACAAAATGAAACGAGTATCTAATAAGCATATAATATATAATATCCTCAAAAAGATAGAAAAAATTAAAATAAGGATATTATACAGATATATTCATTATAACTTTTGACTTTGCTACATATGTTCCCATGTGCATATATAAAAATGAAATAGATGTAACAATGATTGGCAAAAAAAAAAAAAAAAAAAGTAATTGTGAAAGAGAAAGCTTAAGTATGAAAACCAATTTTTACGTTTGTAAGAATGTTCAAACATCCGAGTAAAGGTTCTAGGTTATATCCATACATGGTCCTTGGTTGGAGAAACAGTTTCAGAAAAAAAACCCTGTGTCCAGATATATTTGGTCCTTGTGGGGCTCCTATCCTTTCCCTGTCATACTAACTCCCCTTCTGCCGAAGGTTTGGTTATGAGTTTTAGTGTCTGTTTTGAAATGCTGCTTGGTAGAATCTTTCAGATGCCTTCTGCGGTAGACTCCTGTCATATGTCCAATGCACATCTCATTTGTCTTTCTAAGTGAGGATTGATCATCTTACCTCATGTCTGCTTTCTTGTTTATCTCCTTTAGGTGTATAGACTTCATTATGTTTATTATATCATGTAGGTCTATATAAACGAGTATATACCATGTTTGTCTTTCTCCTTCTGGGATACTTCACTCAGAATGAACTTTTCTAGATCCCACCATTTGCCTTCAAATTTCATGATTTCCTCACCTTTACTCCTACGAAGCGAAGCTCGTGGTAGCTCAATAACCAATTGGTTTCCCATAGTAGAGGGAACAGGGACTATCTCTGACAGGAACTCAATGGCAGGCTCTTTGACTCCCCACCCCCCAAGGGAGGAGCAGTTCTGCTAGGCCACAGAGGAGGACTTATCAGCCAGCCCTGAAGATACCTGATAAAACAGGGCCAGACAAAAGGGGAGGAGGTCCTCCCTAGTCCGTGGACTTGGAAAGGGGCAGGGAGAAGCTGAGGGAGGGAGAGTGGGATTGGGAGGAAATGGGGGAGCTGGATGCAGCTAGGATGCAGAGTTGATAAAATGTAAATAATAATAACAAACAATAAAAAATAAATAAAAATAAATAAGAATGTACAAACATAATTTAAATATATTCTAAAGTGAAATGTGAAAAGTTTCTAATGATATATTTCAAATATATAAATGTAAAATCACAAGATACTACTAAAATATTCAGAAAATTTTTTTCTGAAGAATGCTTGCCAATGGTTTTGAGGAAAGATGGCATAGAAAACTGGTATTTGAAAATTACAACTCTTTTGTAATTATGTCTTTATAAACTCTGAACATTTATAACTTTTTTTTAAAATGAGAATTAAATGAAGGGAGAGCGTGGGAGGCAGAGTAGAATATAGAGAAAATCTTTGCATTTTAAAATGTAATTAGCTACTCAAAATAATACCTTGGTGCCTAGCAACATCTGAGTTTGACATGAAGAGGTTTCCTTATTTGTTTCTTTTATAGAGGACTATTGTAAACCTATGGATTTCAGCATTTGCATGGGATTTTGTCTACTACAATCATCAACATTTCATATTTTTTATCTTTACAATTCAACATTAATTTAAATAGTGTTTAAAAACAATATTTAATGATATCTTATATAGAAAAATTAAATTATTATCCTCTACTAAGAAATATAGTGTGACAAAAATATTAGTATCAATGTATACTTGACATTTTCAAGATGAAAAGATAATACAAATTTAGCATGGATATTAAAACTATGTACTATATGTATCAAGACAGAAGTTTAAAAGATTTAAAAACTATAATCAATGACGAACCTAGGGGAAGAGGCTTAATCCTCATTCAGAGGGCAAACAGGATAGACATCAGATATAGAAGACATGGACCAGGACAGGAACCTTCCACAAGAGGCTTCTGAAAGACTCTACACAGGAGGGTTTTGAAGATTCTGCTGAGACCCAGAATCTAACTTTGGACAGAGTGCATGGAATCTTAAGGAAAAATGAAGAGACAGAAACACCTGGAGGGGACAGCCACTCCACAAGGAGACCAACAAAGCCAAAAAAATCTGGGTTCAGGGCTTTTGCAGAGACTGATGAATCAACCAAGGACCATGCATGGAGAGGACCTAGACCCCCTCCTCATATGTAGCCATGGACAGCTCAGTCTCTATGTAGGTTCCCTAGTAAGGTGAGCAGGGGCTGTCATAGACTCAATGGATGGCTCTTTGATCAACTCTCTTTGGCAACATGGTCTTACAAGGCCAGAGAAAGGTGATCCAGACAGTCCTGATAAAACCTGATAGGCTAGGGTCAGATAGTAGGGGAGGAGATCCTCCCATATCAGTGTACTAGGGGAGGGCCATAGGGGGAATGAGGAAAGAAGGTGTGACTGGGAAGGGCTGAGGGAAGGGTCTATAGCCACGATACAAAGTGAATAAATTTTTATGAATAATGATAAAAAATAAAAAAATAAAAATATAATGGTAGGGTAGATAAGTGTGTTAGGCAGTTAAGTGTTTAAGGAATGGGATTTATATTTGCAGAACGGTTGTAAAAACATGACCTACCAGGTTAGTCTGAAATCCCATTGTTGGAGGGAGACAGACAAGAAGGTAGTCGGAGAATAAGGACCAAGCATTTTAGTCAATCAGTGACTTCTATGTTCCTTGAAAGATACACTAGAGGCTAAAGGGACAGACATTGGAAGAGGAAATAAACAGGAAACAAGAGAGGAGCCTACCACAGAGGGCCTCTGAAAAACTCTACCCAGCAGTATATCAAAGCAGATTCTGAAGCTCATAGCCAAACTTTGGGCAGAGTGCAAGGAATGTTATGAAAGAAGAGGGAGATAGAAAGACCTGGAGGGGTCAGGAGCTCTACAAATAGAGCAACAGAACCAAGAAATCTGGGCCCACGGGGTATTTTCTGAGATTGGTACTTCCTCCAAGGGCCATGCATGGAGATAACCCAGAACCTCTGCAAGGATGTAGCCCATGGCAGTTCAGTGTCCAAGTGGGTTCCATAGTAATAGGAACAGGGACTGTCTCTGACATGAACTCAGTGGCTGGCTATTTGATCACCTCTCCCTGATGGGGGTGCAGCCTTACCAGGCCACAGAGGAAGACAATGCAGTCAGTCCTGATGAGACTGGATAAGATAGGGTCAGAATGAAGGGGAAGAGGACCTCTACTATCAGTGGACTAGGGGAGGGATATTGGAAGAGAAGAGGGAAAGAGGGCAGATTGGGAGGGGATGAAGGAGAGAAGAGAGAGGGGGTTATAGCTGGGATACAAAGTGAATAAATTGTAATAAATTTAAAAATAAATTAAAACATAATTAATAGTAGTATGAAGTAGATCTTATAAGATATATGTTAAAAATCCTTATAGACTACACTAAAATGATTATTAAATAATATTTTTCAAATTAAGTAATAGAGTTGGTTCAGTTATTTAGAGTACCCACTGCTCTTCCAATGGACCTGTTTGATTCTAAGCACCCTGTTAGCTTGCTCATGATCTTGTGTAATTCCAAAGCCAAGAAATCTGACATCCTCTTCTGCCTTCTATGCATACTTGTACTCAAGGTTATAATTTAAATATGTCACACTTTGAGAAAGGTAGTACTCAGGAAGAAATATAGTGATTATGAGGGATTGCAGGAGCGACAAATAAAAAGATAGAACATGGTGGATTTTTAGAATATTGAAACTTTTAGATACTACACTGATGGACATGTGTCTTTCCAAACATCTGAGATTACCAACGGTAAAATGGGAAAAAAGTAATGTAAACTATGAATAAATGTGCTCGTGAGATGGGTTAGCTCATAAGAGAGCTTGTTTTGAGTTTCTGTCTTCAAACCTCTTTAATCCAATAAAAAGCTAGGATCGGCCATATGCCCCTATCGCCCCAGTGTGGGGTAAAGAGGTATTGTAAACGTGGATTGTGCTAGTGCCTGCTGGTCACCATTAGAGCCAAAACCAAACATGACGTAAAAAAATAAACAGTGAGCTATGTGTTGTGTGAGACACTCTGCTTGAAAGTAAGAAGATGAAAATGAATGAAGTGAAATTTATACTTTATGTACTCTGGCTTCCTCAAGTGCAATGATGTATGTGTAAACATGCAGATTTAAACAAGGATGCAACACATAGTTAAATATAAATAAACAAATCAAAATATTGACATTGATACTAAGTGAAAATTATATACATATACACTGATCAGTCATTTAAAATGTTCTCTCTATTCAGGTACATGCTCAGTGAAGGAATCAACAGGCAGGGTCAGGCCTAGCTATTTCTCTCAATTACAACTGCTCTAAAAATGATATCATACTAAAATGTAAAATAATATGAGGACTATAACTTTTATAATGTTCTGTTGAATCATTCAGATAGTGGTTAACAGTAAGAATGCTTAGCCTTCTGTGTAATCTGCACAGAATGTTTACTCAGTCTATCTGATGCATGATACTCTTGATGTGGATAAAAAGTACAAAGATAGAAAAACAGTTTTTTTTTTTTTTTAGTATCAGAGATTTATATTTTATATCTGGAATTAAAATAACTCTTATGATGCTCTGTAAAATTAAAAAAATATATAATGCAAAATAGATCCAAATATATTTTATGGTTAAAGTATAAGTGACAGACTTAATTTAAAATTTTAAATAAATTTATCTAGGGATATGACAAGATGTTATCTCTTATCACCAGCTGTTTTCAAACTATGGCATTTACAAAGGATCTTTATACTGTATGCTCTGCCAATTTCAAATGCACTCATTCCAGAATAAAAATGAACATATGGATGTCATATTATTATGTCTGTGATTACAATTTCTACTTTAAAATGAAAATGCCTTGAGGACTGCAACTTCTTTCCATCTTTTTATTTTTCTTCTTCTTGAGAATTTCACATATACGTAGGCAATTGTATTCATCCCCAGTTCCCTTCCTATTAACTCAAAATGTCCACTCCATCATCATGTCTTTAAAAGGATTATAACACCCTGTCTTAGTTAGGGGTTCTTTCGCTGTGATAAAAGATCATGACCAAAAGCATTGTGGGGAGAAACTCAGTCCCTCAGTACAGGAACTCATGGGAGCAAATTGGACATAGGAACTGAGGCAGAAGCTATGGAAGAAAGCTCTTTTCTGGCTTGCTCTCCAAGTCTTGCTCAGGTGGCCTTCTCACACAGTCTAGGGCTCCTGAAAGGAAGTGACACCACTCACAGTTTGCTAAAGTCTCCCGTGTCAATCCTTAATTAAGAAAATAACCACAGGCTTGCCGATAGGCCAATCTGGTAGGGATATTTTTCCAAATAAGATTCCGTCTTTTTAAATGTCTTTAGCTTGTGTTAAGTTGACATAAAACTATGCAGTCCATTCTCAAAATCCAATTAGTGCTGTCCTTGTGTACATGGATATAGTATCATCCACTGGAGAGTGAAAATACTACCAGGGTCTGCCCACTTCAAATTTGGGGTATTTCTATTGGAAATTAAAGAACTGATCTTGTGCATGTTAGGAGAAGTGATGTATTTTATCACTGAGCTAAGATCTTGTTTTTTTATTACTTTATTTTTTAATAAATTACAACTTATTCACTTTGTATCCCACCTGTAGCCTCCTCCCCCATCCCCTCCCAATCCCACCTTCCTTCCCCACCCCTCCCCCAGTCCACTAATGGGGAGGTTCTCTTCTCCTTCCATCTGACACTACCTATCAGGTCTCATCAGGACTGGTTACATTGTCTTCCTCTGTGGCCTGGTAAGGCTGCTCCCCCTCAGGGGGGAGGTGATCAAAGAGCCAGTGACTCTGAGTTCATGTCAGAGACAGTCACTGTTCCCCTTATTAGGGTACCCACTTGGACACTCAGGGGTCTTTTCTGAGACTGATATTCCAACCAAAGACCATGAATGGAGAAAACCTAGAACCCCTGCACAGATGTAGCCTATAGCAGCTCAGTGAGCCAAGATTTTCAACTTTACATTCTTTTATTCTTTACATTATTTTGAGACAGAGTTTTCAAGATGTGCAAGATGGTATTAAACTCACACTGTATCATCACCTTGAACTTGTGATTTTCACATCGCTGCCTACTAAATATTTAGGATTATAGGCCTATGTAAGCAGGCCAAAAAAAGATGCAGTTGTTACAGATAAATCTGAAGTTCATATAGTCTTTTACTATCAGAAACATATAAAATTTATTAGTTTATATTAGTAGGCAGTAACAGAAATAAAAGATTTTAAAATTCCTGGATACAGCATTTAAGGTTTGATAAAATCAATTAAAATATTTATCAATGAGTAGGTCAACTGAACTCTTTCGCTATCCCAGAAATAAGATGACAAAACTTAGCTTTCAATATTAAACAAAATGTTTCGATTAGGGAATTTAATGTCCATTTTAAAAGAATCTCCATTTATTTCAACATACTTTACTTAGTAAAAATATTATTATGGATTTTGATCTGTTTCTTATGACTGGCCAATTGACTTTAACATAAATGATTTTGAAAATATTAAATATTAAAAATAATAAAGTTTAAGACATAAAAACTAAATGTTATTTAACTTTCAATTTTGGAAGGAATACCTTCCAGTGCCCAAAGTGCCAAATGCTCCTATAATTCTTTCAAACCAATATAATTCACTGTAACTAAAAACTGCCAAACTAAAGTTACAGAGGGAAATTTTTCTCTTTTACAAAATAATTTTCATAATTAAAGTTCAATAATTTGATTTTTTCCTTCAAGGTAATAAGGGCACTTTAAGAATGTTATGTTGAGAGTAAACATATTTGCTGTGACATCCTAGGGCTTCATGAATTACAGTAGTGGTAGAGCTGGTGTGCCACATGTTTTAGAAATGCTGTTCCTGAAGTGTGCTAGAATTGAATTTATATCACTCAAAAATTCTTTCCTATTTTTCTTATATTGCCATGGTCAGTTCATAACTTTACATACATTTCACATGTGTGTATGTGAGCAGATGTGCGTGGAAGTTAGAGTACAAATTGTAGGACTTGTTTGTCCAGTTCTACCATAAGAGTGACAGATGTCAAAACTCAATTCATTATGCTTGATTGCAAGCGTCTTTTTTCCTTATTATTATTACTATTATTATTCCTTATCATTTATTCACTTTGTATCCCATTTGCAGCCCCCTCCTTCATCTCCTCCTGGTCCCACCCACCCTGTCTCACCAAAACACAGGCCCTATCAACTACTCCACTGATAGGCAAAGTCCCCCCCTACTCTTTGACCCTAGGCTACCAGGTGTCATCTGACACCACCTGGATCCTCTTCCTCTGTAGGCTGGCTAGGTTGCCCCACCAGGAAGAAGTGACCAAAGAGCAGGCAACCAAGTTCATGTCAGAGACTATCTCTATTAGTGGACTAGGGAAGGAAGAGAGAGAGGGACAGGGAGGATTTGAGGGAAGTGGCTGCTACAGGGATAGAAAGTGAATAAATTGTAAAAAAAAAAAAAAAAAAAAAAAAAAAACATAAGAAGAAGAAAAGAAAAAAAAAAAAAAGAAGAGTTGCAAAACAGATTGGACATTGATATCACCCCATAAGAAACATTTGAACTTTTTAGGTAGACAGAAAAAATAAATTAAGAAATAAAAGTTAACTTAATGTATTCTGTAGGATGGTACTATTGTTCCATGAGGCTGAGCTGAAGACACATGATCATTTAGAATAGTCATTTCCCAATGAACTCACCAAGTGTAGGTTGAGGTTGAGTCTTACTGAATGGACAATACAGATATATTACTTGTTGATGTTTTCTCTTAACTCAGTGCAAATATTGAATAATAACCATAAAAACCTTATAAAACATGAGCTAAGCCATTTAATTCTTGTCCAAAGAATCGTAGGTCTGGAATCAATGTCATTTATAAATGGAGCAGAAGTCAGTCAGTCACCACCGTCAAAGACTTTGTTCCTCTGCTAATCAGCCCTGTCGTTTTAATTCTAATTGTCTGGCCACAGAGAACTCACAGTAAAACAAAGCCCTGTGTACCAGGAATACTAACATAATTTTAATATTGGCAATAGCATAAATAAATGAGTAAATAAAACTATTATTGAGCACTAGAAAAAGACAAAATGATGCTCATGTTTAGACCATTCAAACATCTACTGTCCTTGTAGTCAATCTCTCTCTGTAATTCTTTAATTTCCACCAAAAGATCAAGATTCAAGGAATAACATATGACCAAAGGAAAAAAAAATGAAATCAACAAACTGAGAAACTAATACCATTTCTTCTTCTTTTACTTATTTTTATTGTGGTATCTTAGTGGAAAAGTAAGATGGAAACTTAGTTGGAACTTAGATGGAAAACTGTACCTGTTTATGTTAGGTAATAACTCAGCTATATAATCAACTGAAAACACCAGGTATTGTAAAAGGAAATGTTATAAATCAAATTCAACCAAAAACTGGAAACAGAAAGAGAACAGAGAAGTTATAATCATTACGATATATTTCTACTTGTATTGACAGATGAAAATACTTGATAGATGCATACTTCTTTGATCCTATACAGCTTCCCTTATCATGTAAATCTACACACAGACATAAACTCATAATTTATACTATTCTGATGTAAATATATTCATTGTACAAATTCCTTAGTAAATCCTTGACCTAAATTATGAAAAATATTGATTCAGATGGAAATACCCACAGAAACTTCTCTTTCATGTGTATTAATAAATGATTGATTTTTGCTCCCCAGAGAAACAGCCTTTGTCACTGTCTGTCATGAAAGAACATGGATACATTGGGAGTCAATGCTGAAACTGTTTATTCTCTTTAGAAGTTAATTATGTCTAGACTTCAAACAACTTATGTAGAATGCTTTCTAAAATCTGCAGAAAATTATTAATCATATTTATCTTTCTGAATTACAGATTTATATGTTCCTTTATTAAATATACCAGAGTGGTAAAAGTATAAAGAGGGACAGTTTTAATTAATGAAATATGCTTTGGGGTGTTGGCTTTTTGGCAAAGAAAACAGATTCCTGAGAGAAATATTTGGCAATCAATAATTCCAACTATATAATGAATTTGATAAACTAAAAAATATACTAGTCAATCATAACACTTTCCAGTGTCAAAACATCACATAGTTACTGTAACTATGTTAAATGTGCTATGTTATTAATAAGCTTAAAGGAAAGAGAAAGGAAGCTAGAGCAAACAGAAGACATCCTTTGAGACAAGCTTTCAATAGATCTACAGCATGTTTTAGGGAGTTGAAAATCCAAGTTTGAAAACAGAATCTGCAGAACAGAGATGGAAAGTGCTTCTCCCCAAGGAAAAGAAGTCTATACCCAGTTATGACTTAAATTCCTGTTTGTGAGGTAACCCAGAAGCCGAAAAACACACATGGTATATATTCATTTATAAGTGGATATTAGACATGTAATACAGGATAAACATACTAAAAATTGTGCATCTAAAGAAGCTAAGCAAGAAGGAGGACCATGGGTAAGATGATCAATCCTCATTCAGAGGGCAATCAGGATGGATATTGGAAGAGGAAGAAAACAGCTAACAGAACAGGAGCTTACCACAAAGGGCTTATGAAAGACTCTTTTCAGCAGGGTATCAAAACAGATGCTCAGACTCATAAACAAACTTTAGGCATAATGTAGGGAATATTATGAAAGAAGGGGGAGATAGAGAGACCTGGAAGAGACAGGAGCTCAACAAGGAGAGCAACAGAACCAAAAAAGCAGGGAAAGGGATCATTTCTGAGAAAGATATTCCAACCAAGGACCTTGCATAGAGATAACCTAGAATTCCTGCACAGATATAGCCCATGGCAGCTCAGTCTCCAAATGTTTTCCCTAGTAATGGGAACATGGTCTGTCTCTGACACGAACTCAGTAACTGGCTCTTTGATAACTTCCCCCTGGGGGGTGAGGTGGGAAGAGGTGCAGCCTTACCAGGGCACAGAGGAAGTCAATGCAACCACTTTTAATGAGACCTGATAGGCTAGGGTCAGAGGGAAGGGGAGGAGGACCTCCCCTATCAGTGAACTTGGGGAGGGGCATGGGAGGAGATGAAGGAGAGAGGGTGGGATTGGGAGGGGATAAGGAAGGGGGCTAGAGCTGGGGTACAAAGTGAATAAACTGTAATTAATACAAAAATAAATAATATTTTAAAAAGTAAATAAATAATACTTACCTAAGCTACCATAACATACCATTACTGTATTGCTAAGTTCTACCCTGAGAAATGCATGAAAATTCCTGATAAAAAAATTAAATGTCACTTCAGAGTGTGCTAGGAAGAAATAAACCATAAAGACAGCTTAGTATAAAATGTTGGAAATAATATTTATTTGAGAACTTTCATTAATAAAAAAATGACAAAGAAGAGTCTATGTTAGAAAATCAATTAAGATATTATTGCCTGAAGCCATATACAAGCTAATGAACACCCAAATCAGAGAGAGAATCCAACTTCATAAATATATTTAATAAACTTTATTTAATCTACTTACTGAAAAAAATATATTGTTAATATTGCTGCTTTTGTTGTCAAATTATTATAAAATTTTATTTCCATGTTTTAATTGGGTTTTCTCAATATAATATGCTTTATAAAGAAATAAATAAAGCATGGTTATAAAAGAGTGTAGTTGTATGTGTTATCTATAACAAATGTTAAAATCCTGTAGAAATCATCTTTGTTAAATTATTTGATCTTCTTAATCAAGCAGTTTGACAAATTTCCCAAGAGAAATCAATGTCTAATTTTGTATTTCCAATACTGAGTAAAATGCCTCACTCGCTAGTAAGCATTACAATAATGCAACAGGACAAAAGACACCATTTTATGCAATATGTATTAAATAAATAAATATGTATTAAATAAATAAATAAAGGCATGTTGGAAGATAATTATTCACTTATTAACACACTCTCTCTTTCTTTTTCTCTCTTTCTCCCTGTTTGTATATGTATTCCTTTTAGGAAAATAATATATTTGAAAATTAGAAAACAAATGGAGTATTTCAGAAGGTTATTAGAGAGATAAAGAAAAGGCTGCACATACTGGTTAACAGGAATCTTGAAAGGATATAAAGTTTATATTACAGAGATTGAGGGATAGTATGTTTAAATATTCAATTTATATAGTACTCATAGGTAAAGCTTAGAGTGGTAACTGGACATGGGCAAAGAGAAATCTAAAGGAGTTTGACTCCCTTATGGTTTTGACCTAAGCATTTTAATTGGGTAAGAAATAACTTTATGTACCCATCAATAGAGAAAGAGCAAAGTTGGTGTTATGAGGGTGGGTGTTTCTGAAACATACCTAATGACCAAATAGTTAAGCAGAGGATGCAGTGACTTAAAAATATTTCCAAGGTTTTGGTAAAAATAAAATATTGGTTTCTTGATATTTTAGCAAGGAAGAAACAGAGTAATAATTAAACAGCATTTTAACTTAGAAAACTAGTTTTGAAAATTTTTCCATTTCTATCTCTCTCTTTTGAAAGAGTAACTTAGGCAGCAATATATATGTGAGATAAAATTAGAATTAAGCAGATGGGAATTATGGAAATCTGCACTAATGGCTTGGGAAAGAGGAACTTTCAGGGTGACAGCAGTGAGTGCCTGCAGAATCAGTCTCGTCTCAACTGCATGCAGAGAAGCTCAGAAATCTAAAAGCATGGTGTGGGTAAAATTAAAAACATAGTAAAATGGAGAGGAAATGAAAGAAGAATTTTCAGTCTGTTCAGAGGTACCATATTTGAAAACAAAAATGAAGGCTTGGGTAAGTTCTCAAGTAATGGTTGTATCAGATTTCTGATGGGAATATAGAAGCCACACAGATCTTAATGGAGATAACGCAGTTGAGATTAGTTTATGACTTCCCTGAGCCTCTTCTTTTTCAGAAAAGGTAGTTAATACTTCTTATTTTAACAGAGGTGGGATTTAAAGACACACATTATGGTAACAAAATCCTACAGACGTCACACATTGCTGCTCTGTGGCTATCATGATATTGACAACATGTCTCAATCTCTTGGCTTATTACTTAGAGTGGATCATGCTTCAGGAGAAAAGAGAGATGCAGTACTGTGAAAGTATTTAAAAAACCTCTATAAATGCATACATGCATTAAAGCATCACTATAGTTCATAAATGGTTACAACATTTATGTTTCAAGTATCAGTTAAAATTAATTTTATTAAAATATTATCCATTTAAACATTATTTTATTTTTTAAGCAATTACATCATTTTCCCTTCTCTTTTCTCCTTCCAAACCTTTCCAAATAACCTTCTTTGTTTTCTTTCAAATTTATGATCTCTTTTTAAAAAATTAATTGTTGCTACATCTATATATATAATATACATATATAAGGCATACATATATATACATATAAATGCTCATACATAAATATTTTTCTTAATACATAAGCAAAACCTGCTCAGTCTGGATGATGTTATTTATATGTATATTTTCAAGGCTGATTATTTAATAGTCTATAGCCACTTGGTGTGTTCTTCCCTGGGTAATGCTATTTCCTGTTCTCATTATTTCTTAGCTGACTATAATATTGTGTGTGTGTATGTGTGTGTGTGTGTGTGTGTGTGTGTGTGTGTAGAGTTGAGGTTTTGTGTCCTTATAATGCAAATAATTAATCATCATATTATTGGCACAAATATATTTTATATAAAAATAAGCATGAAAATAAACTCAAATAATCAACCAAAACTCTCCTAGACATTTCAAAACTAAAATTAAGTGATACAAATAATTGCATTTAAAAATTCTCCTCTTATTTGCTTTTTTTCTCCTTTGTATTTTCTAACTACAAACAATTTTCTTCAATTCTCTCTGACTTTATCCTGACCTATCACTCTCTTCCTAAAACGGTGTCATTTCAAAGTCCCATTAGCTATTTGCATTACCATGGCAGTTGGTTACAAAATTGCATCTTTTTAAACATTTATTTTATAGGTATAACATATCAAATTTTCAGTCTGAAACAAAACTTTATAAGAAGCAAAGTATATAATTGAACTAATAAAGTAATCACTATACCAATATCAAATGCATATCTCAGCAACAATGAAAATCTATATTCAGTTTTACTCACTATAGAATTTGCTGAAATACTCACTTTCAGAGTAATGCCAAATAAATATAATTAAGACTTAAGCTGATTTATTTCCAATATGAAAAAGACAACATGTGAGCAATAGAATAACACTTACCATTAGCCTGAGAGAGACAAAATGTTATATGCCTTCTCTTATTATACTTTTCATCCTACTGTAGATTTACAAATTGTGATTTCAATAATTCTATTGCATTTCATGTAAAATTTTAATATTATGATATACTTGCATGTAATGTCATAATCCTTTTCAGTCTTTTTAAAGCAAATTTTATGTTAGTGTATACACAGAGAGGAAATGTTTACATAAATGTGATAAACCAAAGCATGTTTACATGGTAATCATTTGTTTATGCTGAAAATATTCAAAGTCTACCTTTTGAAGTGTAGAGTAATCTATAATCACCTATCGCCATCCATCCATTCAAAAGGACAGTGGAATATCTGACACTCATCTCACAGTAACTGATTCTCCAATAATAAACTATCTTTTACTCCATCACTCCCTTCTCCACCTAGCTGTTACGAACAGCATTCTATTCATATTCCATGAGATCAATTTGTTTAGATTTTAGAAGTGTGATCACGTGATTTTTTTTTTTTTATTATTATCATTCTACAGCTAGTCTATCTGGCCTGAGATAATAATCTTTAGTTCCATCCATTCAGACACAAATATATATGCCGTATGTTTACATCTGTCAGTTGGATTTCCTTTGCTTTTTTTGTTTTCCTGAATACTGATACCTTTGACTTAATGTAGAAGACATAAAAAAATCCTGTTATTCTGATTTATGTAGAAAGATACTGTGGCACAGTGCTTGCCAAAATTAAATACACTGATGCCATGGTCACCTGCCTGAAACTAGCAGAACTCATGTTTTTCCTTGCCTCAGATTTCTTCCTTGTAGTGTTCAAAGGGCACTACATTTCCTGCAGCTTCAGGTTTTCAATGTGCTGTTGTGTCACTTATTAAAACTTCCTTATGAACATCAACAACCTAAACCCATCTTCCCTGGTGTTTTGTATTGTGTTTATATCATTTTCTCACTATAGTTCTCAAAAGTAACACAAGGGTAGTAAAATTGATGGATATTTCTCCAGGAAATTGCTGAAAATAGCATTTCTGTATGTAAAAATCTAAACAAGACTGCTGTCTACTGCTTTCTTTTCTTGATAATTATTTGCTTTGTGATATTTGATAAAAATCACTGGTCTCCTGCATAATTCTTTTTCATACTCCATATGAAAAAGACACTTAAGAAAAAGTTACACAAAGGCAAAAAAAGGACATTTTTTCCATACATCTTTAATGCAACAAATATATTTTTATATGTAAGAAACCATTGACTATACCTATTAAAATGCAATGTTCTCACCATTTTGGTTCATCCTGAATCTTAAGGAATTAAAATGTTTAAATAAAAAATACGTTTATAACTCATCATAAAATACATTGTAGAGGATAAGTATCATATAACTGATACCTTGATAATGTGAAAGAGGCAGATATGAAATTTTATTTCACATTCATATATTATTTACACTGTTACCAGAAAGTGACAAGGGAAATGAAAGTCTATCAAATATATATTAATTTGTTAATATATATGTTCTAATAATCATTATAAATTCTAATTTAATTAGCAATAAAGTCTCAAAACATTATAAAATTTTATTTTGTGCTACATTTTGTGCTTAATATATTTATCTATATTAATCCTTTAAAATATTTTGAGACATTCAACATGATAAACACTCTCCCTAAAGTTTTTTGTTTTGCTTTCTTTTCATAAATAATCAGCTATTTTAATCTTCAGATTAAGCAAGCTATATATTGCTTTATTTTAATATATTGCCAGAAAAAAATACATTTGAACATTCATATATATTTTCAAACATGTTGATTTTGGAATAGTTATAATTTCCTTCTTAATTTTTATTTATTTTTCATACTAATTACAGTTTATTCACTTTGTATCCCAGCTGTAGCCCCCTCCCTCATTCCCTCTCAATCCCATCCTCCCTCCTTCATCTCCTTCCATGCCCCTCTCCAAGTACACTGATAAGGGAAGTCTCCTTCCATCTGACCCTAGCCTATCAGGACTCATCAGGACTGGATGCATTGTCTTCTTCTGTGGCCTGCTAAGACTGCTCCCTTCTCAGGGGGAGGTGATCAAAAAGCCAGCCAATGAGTTCATGTCAGAGACAGTCCCTATTCCCATTACTAGGGAACCCATTTGGAGACTGAGCTGTCATGGCGTACATTTGTGCAGGGGTTCTAGATTATCTCCATGCCTGGTCCTTGGTTGGATTATCAGTCTCAGAAAAGACCCCTGGGCCCAGATTTCTTGGTTGTGTCGCTCTCCTTGTATTTGTTTCTATTTTATTTGTTTGTTTCACAGTAGACAAAATATAACTGACAGTTTCTTAAATCTTTAAAAATATTTGTTAGAGTTTTAAATGTCACATTACATATCTTTTGCATAAAGGATATTACGTTGACTAGGTACTTTATGAATTGGTGAATAAATTATATGAGGAATCAATACATTTTCTCTATAAAATCCTTTTAGAAAAATTATGCATCAAGTAATCGTCTTGGATTTCACAGAGACAAATATGGTCATTAGCAAATGATATTGAAACTTCAGATCTTTTGTGGCGCATTTACTGGGATACTTGAAATATGCTGGTCATCAAAATAAGCTGGTAACTTACTATTCTTATATAATTGCACAATTTAGTATGACATTCACTATTGCTGAACAGCTGTAAATTACTCTGATAGAACGTGTTTCTAACCCAACATTCTTTAAAAATGTCATGTATTTAACTAGTCTTTTTCTTTCTTGCTTGCTTGCTTACTTTCTTTCTTCATTTATTTTTCTTTCTTCTCTTCTTATCATTCATTCATTCATTCATTAATTTTTTTGACAGGGCCTCACTATGTGGCTTTAACATTCCTGGAATTCACTATGGAGACCAGCCTGGCCTCAGACACACAGAGATCCACCTGTCTCAGCCTCCCAAGTGCAGGGATTAAAGTCATACATAACTAGCATATCTTTTTATTTTCAATAATTAAATTTGAAGAACAATATTTTTTCTTCAATGAATAAAACTAGTCATCCACCTTGAATTATTTTTCTATGGCTTCTGCAGGAACCAAATTAAATTTGAAATAAGCTATGTATCCTATGACTACATTATGCCATTGTTTCAAAATAAGCACTGAATATCCATGTATGTGTGTATATAATAAAAAATTATAAGAGCGTTTTATAGGCACAAATTTTACATACATATGTGTGTGTGCGCGCGTGTGTGTCATCTATATATCTACAATTCATCTGGCATCAGATTATCTAATCTTATTAATATAAAATGAGTAAGCATTTTAAATTCCCTATGATGCTTAATAACTTGTTAAAACATTTTTCTTCTTATGTTTCCAATTTTAAAAATTGAAAATTGGTTATTTTCTCATACTGTACTCCTCCCATATCCTCCAACCTCTCCTTCTCACCAGATCTATAGCTCCTCCATTTCTTCTTCAGAAAAGTGTAGACAAAGACAGTAATCAAACAGGACAAAATAAAATAAATAAGACAAGGTGAAAACCCTCCTATCAGAGCTGAATAAGAATACCGGAAAGGAGGAAAATAGAATCAAGAGCAGGCAAAAGAGTCAGAGATACACCTGATGCCAGTGTTAGGATTCTCACAAAAATATCAAGTTAACAGCTATACCATATCCCAGAGAATCTGATACAAGCCCACACAGATCCTATGTTTTCTGTTTCAGTCTCTGTGAGCCCCTGTTTTTTCTGGTGTCCTCTGTCCCCTCTGACTCATATATTCTTTCCTCTCCCTTGTCCTCATAGCTCCCCAGTCTACAGAAGAGGGACCTGGTGGATATTACTATTTAGGGTTTCTCTTTGAATAATGTTTGCCTGTGTGTCTCTGAACCTGCTGTATTTGGTTAACTTTCTCTAAAGCGATGTTGTGAAAATTTCCATTTCATAAATTTTTTTATTTTTTCTGAATATGTCATAATTTTATACTATTCTATTTCCCTCTGATGATTACTATAATGAGAATGATAATATAAATTGGAAAGCTAATTTTCAGAGTAGATAGTAAAATATAATTATTTTTTCTACTTTTAATTTTAATATTTTTATTTTTTAATTCTTTATTAATTACACTTTATTCACTTTGTATCCCCCTTGTGGTTCCCTCCCTCCTCCCATTCCAATCCCTCCCTTCCTCCACCCCCTGTATACATGCCCCTCCCCAAGTCCAATGATAGGAGAGGTCTTCTTTTCCTTCTTTCTGACCCTAGTCAATTAGGTCTCATTAGGAATGGCTGCATTATCTTCTTCTGTTGCCTGGTAATGCTGCTTCCCCCTCAGGGGGAGGTAATTAAAGAGCAGGCCAATCAGTTCATGTCAGAGACAGTCCCTGTTCCTATTACTATGGAACCCACTTGGATACTGAACTGCCATGGGCTACATCTGTGCACGAGTCTTAGGTTATCTTCATGCATAGTCCTTGGTTGGAATAGCAGTCTCAGGATTTTTTTAGTTCTCAGGATTTTTTTGTGCTCAGATTATTTTGGTTCTGTCGCTCTCCTTATGGAGTTCCTGTCCTGTCCAGATATTACTGTTTCCCACTTCTTTCCTAAGATTCCCTGCACTGTGCCCAAAGGTTGCCCATAAGTCTCAGTATTTGTAGCAACCTTATTTGTAATAGCCAGAAGCTGGAAACAGCCCAGATGCCCCTCAGTGGAGGAATGGATGCACAAATTGTGGTACATCTACACAATGGAATATTACTCAGCAATAAAAAACAAGGAAATCATGAAATTTGCAGGTAAATGGTGGGATCTGAAAAAGATCATCCTGAGTGAGCTATCCCAGAAGCAGAAAGATGCACACAGTATATACTCACTCATATAGACATATATTATAGGATAAACCTACTAAATTCTGTACACCTAAAGAAACTAATCAAAAGGGAGGACTCTTGCTAAAATGCTCAATTCCTATCCAGAAAGGTAAAGAGGCTGGACATCAGAAGAAGGAGAAAAGAGGGAACAAGTCAGGAGCCTGACACAGAGGACCTCTGAAAAGCTCTGCCCTGCAGACTATCAATGTAGATACATTCTAACTTTTTAAGTAAAGGTTTTGAGGTAAGTTAAATATAGTCAGGTTTTTTTGGGAAGCACGGTTTTAATATTTATTATTGATTAATCTTTATGTTAAACAATGGTTATTTCTGAACAAGCTGTACACCCAAACCAACACACAAATATTAGGATTTAGTTAATTAACCTAAATGCTGAGCAATAGTTACTCCATCCGAAAACTCCAAACCCACATATTTTCCTCCATTCAGATTTCCCATATTATGCTTGCTTTTAGTCACATCTTAGGTTCCATTCATCTCTACTCCTGGTTCCAAGTCCTCTCTTGCAGATCTCTCATCTACGACTCCTCTTACTCTCTTTCTTCTCCTAACCTCTGGACCAGGATGTCCCACCTTATTCTCTCCATTACTCAGCATTGGCTGGTTGTTTTATTGAAAATACAGAGAACAAATGGTGGCATATTTACACAAACTGGAGACATTGCAGATGCTGAGACTTATGGGCAACTTGTGTGCTTAGAATAAACATCACAATGCAAAGTCGAGATTCAAACCAGATAGTGGGGTAGAGAAGAATGAACAAGCATAAATTGTACATATTCCACAAGAACATTATACCAACATTTCCCCCCTTTAAGTCCAATAAAAGACTCATTTTCTTTCAACACAATAATAATTATGAAATACTTATGAAAACTATTAGAGAGATCCAATACAGCAGTAACCAGCGTGCACTGTCTTTGAGAGGCAGAGGATCTGAACCTCCAAAATTGATGAGTGGAGGCGCAACTGAAGCCAGAAAATTGAACTTGATGCTTCCTGAAAGAAAAGGGACATCACAGGAGCATGGACTTCTCTGGGAATGGAGAGGGGCACTTCCCTTTTTTAAAATTCTTTATTAATTACACTTTATTCACTTTGTATCCCCCCTGTGGTTCCCTACCTCCTACCATCCCAATCCCTCCCTTCCTCCACCCTCTGCATGCATGCCCCTCCCCAAGTCCACTGATGGGGGAGGTCTTCTTTTCCTTCTTTCTGACCCTAGTCAATTAGGTCTCATCAGGAGTGGCTGCATTGTCTTCTTCTGTGCCCTGGTAATGCTACTTCTCCTTCAGGGGGAGGTAATTAAAGAGCAGGCCAATCAGTTCATGTCAGAGACAGTCCCTATTCCTATTACTATGGAACCCACTTGGATACTGAACTGCCATGGGCTACATCTGTGCACTGCACGAGTCTTAGGTTATCTCCATGCATAGTCCTTGGTTGGAGTATCAGTCTCAGGATGAACCCTGTGCTCAGATTTTTTGGTTCTTTTGCTCTCCTTGTGAGGTTCTTGTCCTCTCCAGATCTTACTGTTTCCCACTTCTTTCCTAAGATTCCATGAACTCTGCACACAAGTTGCCCATAAGTCTCAGCATCTGCAATGATAGTCTGCAGGGCAGAGCCTTTCAGAGGTCCTCTGTGTCAGGCTCCCGACTTGTTCCCTCTTTTCTCCTTCTTCTGATATCCATCCTTTTTGGCTTTCTGGATAGGAATTGAGTATTTTAGCAAGAGTCCTCCTTCTTGATTAGTTTCTTTAGGTGTACAGATTTTAGTAGGTTTATCCTATAATATATGTCTATATGAGTGAGTATATACTGTGTGCATCTTTCTGCTTCTGGGATAGCTCACTCAGGATGATCTTTTTCAGATCCCACCATTTACCTGCAAATTTCATGATTTCCTTGTTTTTTATTGCTGAGTAATATTCCATTGTGTAGATGTACCACAATTTGTGCATCCATTCCTCCACTGAGGGGCATCTGGGCTGTTTCCATCTTCTGGCTATTACAAATAAGTCTGCTAAAAACATGGTTGAGCAAATGTCCTTATTGTGTACTTGAGACTCATTTGGGTATATGCCTAGGAGTGGTATAGCTGGATCTTGAGGAAGCATTATTCCTTATTGTATAAGAAAGGGCCAGATTAATTTCCAGAGTGGTTGTACAAGTTTACATTCCCACCAGCAGTGGAGGAGGGTTCCCCTTTCTCCACAACCTCTCCAGCATGTGTTGTCTCTTGAGTTTTTGATCTTAGCCATTCTGATGGATGTAAGGTGAAATCTTAGGGTCGTTTTGATTTGCATTTCCCTGATGGCTAATGAGGTTGAGCATTTCTTTAAGTGTTTCTCTGCCATTTGATATTCCTCTATTGAGAGTTCTCTGTTTAGCTCTGTACTCCATTTTTTAAGTGGATTACTTGATTTTTTGCTGTTTAACTTCTTTAGTTCTTCATATATGCTGGATATTAATCCTCTGTCAGATATAGGGTTGGTGAAGATCCTTTCCCAATCTGTAGGCTGTCGTTTTGTTCTGAAAAGAGTGTCCTTTGCTTTACAGAAGCTTTTCAGTTTCATGAGGTCCCATTCATTGATTGTTGCGCTTAGAGCCTGTGCTATTGGTGTTCTGTTCAGGAAGTTGTCTCCTGTGCCAATGAGTTCAAGGATCTTCTCCACTTTTCCTTCTTAGTGGTTTAGTGTGTCTGGTTTTATGTTGAGGTCTTTGATTCACTTGGACATTAGTTTTGTGCAGGGTGATAGGTATGAATCTATTTGCAATTTTCTTCATGTAGACATCCAGTTAGACCAGTACCACTTGTTGAAGATGCTGTCCTTTTCCATTGAATAGTTTTGGCATCTTTGTCAAAAATCAGGTGTCCATAAGTTTGTGGATTTATTTCAGAGTCTTCTATTAGATTCCATTGATCCACCAGTCTATTTCTTTGCCAGTACCATGCAGTTTTTCGTATTGGTTCTCTATAGTACAGCTTGAGATCAGGGATGGAGATACCTCCTGAAGATCTTTTATTATAGAGAATTGTTTTAGCAATTATGGGTTTCTTGTTGTTGCATATGAAGGTGAGAATTTTTCTTTCAAGATCTGTACGGAACTGTGTTGGTAATTTGATGGGAATTGCATTGAATCTGTAGATTGCTTTTGGTAAGATGGCCATTTTTACTGTATTAATCCTGTTAAGCCATGAGCATGGGAGATATTTCCATCTTCTTATATCTTCTTATAATTCTTTCTGCAGAGACTGGACATTTTTTTCATACAAGTCTTTGACTTGCTTGGTTAGGTTCACATCAAGGTATCCTTTGTGGTTATTGGGAAGGGTGTTGTTTCCCTCATTTCTTTCTCGGCCCTTTTGTTTTTTGTATACAGGAGGGCTACTGATTTTTTGACTTAATTTTGTATTCAGCCACTTTGTTGAAGATGTTAATCAGCTGTAGGAGTTCCCTGGTAGAATTTTTGGGGTCACTCATGTATAATATCATATCATCTGCAAATAGTGATAAGTTGACTTCTTTCTTTCCAATTTGTATCCCCTTGATCTCCTTCAATTTTCTTGTTGTTCTAGCAAGGACTTCAAGAACAATGTTGAAGAGATATGGAAAGAATTTGCAGCTTTGCCTTGTCCTTGATTTTTGTGGGAATAATTTAAGTTTCTCTCCATTGAGTTTGATATTGGCTATAGGCTTGCTGTATATTGCCTTTACTATGTTCATGTATGTGCCTTGTATAACTGATCTCTCCAAGACTTTAAACATGAATGGTTGTTGGATTTTCTCAAATGCCTTTTCAGCATCTAAGGAGATGATCATGTGGTTTTTCTCATTCAGTTTGTTTATGTGGTGGATCACATTGATGGAATTCCATATATTGAATCACCCCTGCATGCCTGGGATGAAGCCTACCTGGTCATGGTGGATAATATCTTTGATGTGTTCTTGTATTCTTGATTGCAAGTATTTTTTTGAGTAGTTTTGCATTGATGTTCATGAGGGAGATTGGCTTGAAATTCTCTTTTTTTTGTTGGGTTTTTCTGAGATTTAGGTACCAAGGTGACTGTGGCTTCATAGAATGAGTTTGGTAGTGTTCCTTCTGTTTCTATTTTGTGGAGTAGTTTGAAGAGTATTGGTGTTAGCTCTTCTTTGAAGGTCTGGTAGAATTCTGCTCTGAAACCATCTGGTCCTGGCCTTTTTTTGCATGGGAGACTTTCAATGACTGCTTCTATTTCCTTAGCGGATATAGGACTATTTAGTTGGTTTACCTGGTCTTGATTCAGCTTTGGCATGTATTCAATAAAATTGTCCATTTCATTTAGATTTTCAAATTTTGTGACATATAGACTTTGGATGTAAGACCTAATCATTGTTTGGATTTCTTCAGTGTCTGTGGTTATGTCCCCCTTTTCATTTCTGATTTTGTTGATTTGGATGGTGTCTCTCTGCCTTTTACTTAGTTTGGTATGGGTTTGTCTATCTTGTTGATTTTCTCAAAGAACCAGCTCTTGGTTTCATTGATTCTTTGAATTGTTTAATTTGTTTCTAATTTATTGATTTCAACCCTGAGTTTGATAATTTCCAGCCATCTACTCCTCTTTGGTGTGTCTGCTTCTTCTTTTTCTAGGGCTTTTAAGTGAGCCATTAAGTTGCTTGTATGAGATGTTTCGAATTTCTTCTTGAAGGCCCTTAGTGCTATGAACTTTCCCTTTAGCATTGCTTTCATTGTTTCCCACAAGTTTTGGTATGTTGTGTCTTTGTTTTCATTGAATACTAGGAAGGCTTTAATTTTTTATTTATTTCTTCTCTGACCCAGCTGTCATTTAATAGCCAGTTATTCATTTTCCATGTTTGTGTAGGCCTTTTGCTATTTTTGTCATTGAGGTCCAGCTTTAGCCCATGGTGATCAGATAGGATACAAGGGATTATTTAAATCTTCTTGTATCTGTTGAGTCTTGCTTTGTGACCTACCATATGGTCTATTTTAGAGAAGGTTCCATGAGGTGCTGAGAAGAAGGTAAATTCTTTTGTGTTTGGGTGAAAGGTTCTGTAGATGTCCATGAGGTTCATTTGATTCATGACCTCTGTCAGAGTTATTGTTTCTTTGTTTAATTTCTGTATTGTTGACCGTTCCTTTGTTGAGAGTGGGGTGTTGAAGCCTCCCACTATTAATGTGTGTGGGGTCTATGTGTGGTTTAAGTTTTATTAAATTTCTTGTTTTTACTTCAATTCCTTCAGCTGTTTGTTTGAACATTCCTCTGTTTCTTTTATTTCCTTCAGTGATTTAACCATTTCCTCTCTGAACGCCACATACTGTTTGGCTACATCTTCCTGTATTTCTTTACAGATGACCATAATCTGTTTTATTATATCTTCCCCTAATTCTTATACCTTTTATTTACTTCCTCCATTAACCTCTTTATAAGCATAGATGTAAGATCATCTTTTGAATTTCATTTATGTTAGGGTGTCCAGGGATACTTACCCCTGGATAACTGGCTTCTGGGGATGCCATATTGGTTTGCCTTTTGTTGATTGTGCTTTTTTAGCTGGCCTCTACCCATCTCTGTCTTTCAGATGTTGTCTGTTATTTTCTGGTGCCTGCTCGTTCCTGGGGTGGGGAGAATCCACTTGGCGGGGTTCTGAAGCTCTCTTCTCCTTTTTGGGTGTGGTGAAATGAATGGTTTTGTTTCTCAGGAATTGTCACAGTTCACATCACGTGTTTGGACCTGTGTGGTAACTGTGGTGTTCAGGAAGGCTCTTCTCTCATCAGGAGAGGTCCTGGTGATGGCTGCCCTGCTGCTGGGTTTCTTGCTCTGAATTTAGTGAGCAGCAGCTGTTGCTCTTAATGTATAATTGTTGGGTGCAGCCCTCTTGAAGAATCAGGGAGTCCCACAGTTTTGTCAGTTTAGCTAGGGATAACTGGTTGTTCCTTGCAGCAGTATCTGAGGGTTGCTATAATGGCTTTCTGGCTTCTGTAGTTCTGAGGATGCAGCTGTGTGCCTTGGTGCCCTAGCGGTACTCAATAATGGCAGCTAAGCACATGGCTCATTCCTGCAGTAGAAGGCTAGAGCCTAGAGTCTGCGTGTATCCAGAAAGTCTTTTGAAGCTGGGTGTACTGAGTGTTCCACCTGATGATCCTCCCTGCTGTGGGATTTCCTCCTGACAGGGACACCTAGTCTATGCTTTCGGGACAGCCTTTTTGCCTGTGATGACGAGTACAACCTGCAGGCACAGATTTATATGGCTCCGCCTTTCTGCCTTTCTGGGGATTGGGTATCTCGGCATCTGCTGAAACTGGGTAATATTTCCTGAGACCTTTTTGGGGTGGTGGTATCAGCTGAGTGCTCTGAGATCAGACCAGCCTTTCCCCTTCCTGTAGGTTTGTACCCTACAGAGAAACTCAGTCCCTGGTGCCCTGGGGCCTACAGTTCTATCTGGGGCAAGTAGTTAGGCGGCACACAGGCAAGACTCTGTGCTGCTGCCTGGGTTCCTGGCTCTGGCTCTCGGCTGGCTCCTGGGCACCCTCGGAACCCTGAGTCTTTTCCAGGGAATATCTGGGTGACCTAAGGTCGGTCCCAATCGTTTCCTGCACTGTGGGGTTATCTCTGGACTGGAAATCCTAGTCTCTGATGTTGTGGTGCCCACAGTTCAGTCTGGGAGAGTGACCAGAGCATGCTGGCCTGTGGCTCTGGCCTGGCGACCAATGGTCTGGTGGAACCGGGATCTCTTCTGCGGTTTAGCTGGGTGAGTTAAAGCTGATTGAATCCCCCACCGTGAGGTATCCTCTCACCTGAGAAACATAATCACTTGTGTTTTAGGGCCATGAATTCTGACTACTGGTCATTGTGCCGATCCTGCTGTGGTGCTGGTCAAAACGAGAGTGAGTCATCCTGGCGCCGCCATCTTGCCGAATCTAATTTTTATTTTTAATTCACAATTTATTCATTATGTATCCCAATTGAAGCTCCCTCCCTCAATTTCACCCATTCCCATCTTTCCTCCCTTTCCCCTCTTCCACTTCCCCTACATCTCTCACTTCCCGAAAGCACATGTCTTAGTCCTTTTTCAAAGAGGTGATGTAAAACATATTGTTGATTTTTTTTTTTTTTTCACTATTTGAAATCCTGTTTTCTTCACAGATGCTTTAAACCTTGATTCTGTCCCAGATTCTTCTTTTTCCTCTTCAGGAAATCAATTATTTTCCTTAAGAAACACTATAGTGTTATGTCCAGTACTGACAGTCAATGAATTTTTCCATTATGTGATAGGTAAAATGATCATTATGTTACAGGTAAAATGATCAACTCTTCGTCGTTAAAAAAAAAAAAGTTTCATTTTACAATTATTCCAATTGTAATGAAAGGAGACATGAGAGTTTATATTTAAATTTATCCCAACTCAGAGGTTGCTTAGCAAACCTTAACCAGTCCTTATGAAATATTTATTTAAAGAACTATTAGCACTGTACACATTTGACCAAGAGTGATCTGGGAAAAAAGGATTACTCATTGAAGCTCACAATCACTTAGTACTGTGGAGCACTATGGTCTGCATTGATAAAAGTCAGTGATCCAATAGAATGGGCCATACTGATGTGCCTGGAGGATGGGATATTTCTAAGACTCTAAAGTAGAAATCAGTCAGTATTGATGCTTTCATTTTTGTGAGGTTGTGCAGACACATTGGCTATTATCTTTCATGATAATAGATTTAATTGCTCTATCACAACATTCCTTCAATGCTGCTGCCATGTTTGCTGAGGACCTTTTCTTTGTATCAGTTATATATTGAAGTCTATTATTGACTAGAACATTGAGTTTATTATGAATTTTCTGTATATCATGTATTGTAATTCCATCATATCCAATGTCTTTATCATTAATATACTACCCCTTGGGTATGGCTATCATCAGCCTTTATATCTCTAGTGGTAGCCCCTTTACTCCTATGTTGTTTTCCTCCATCTGCCTGAATAGCACACACGAGACAAAGCATTAATATAACCCCTTTTGGAGGAAGGGAGGGATTGGGAAGGTAGGGAACTAGAGGGAGGATAGAAAGTAAATAAAGTGTGATTAAAAATAAAAAAAAGAAAAAAAAACAAAAAGTATAATCCTTTTACAGCTAAACACAATTATGTTGTTTAATCCACATTCCTGCTAATCAAATAGATCTTATCTTTTTTTTTAATTTTATTTTTTTCTTATCAGTTACATTTTATTAACTCTGTATCCCAGCTGTGTCCCGATCCCTCATTCCCTCCCAGTCCCTCCCTCCCTCCCTCCCTCATCTCCACCGTGCCCCTTTCCAAGTCCACTGATAGGGGGGACCTCCTCCCCATTCATCTGATCCTGTTTTATCAGGTATATTCAGGACTGACTGCAAAGCTCACCTCTGTGGCCTAACAGGACTGCTCCTCCCTTGGGGGGTGGGGAGGTCAAAGAGCCAGTCATTGAGTTCCTATTAGAAATAGTCCTTGTTCCCCTCACTATGGGAAACCAATTGGTTACTGAGCTACCACAGGCTACATCTGAGCAGGGGTTCTAGGTTACATTCATACATGGTCCTTGGTTGCATGTCAGTCTCAGAAAAGACCCTGTGCCCAGATATATTTGGTCCTTGTGGAGCTCCTATCCTTTCCTCATCAGACTAACTCCCCTTCTTTCTTATGATTCCCTGTACTCTGCCAAAGGTTTGGTCATGAGTCTTTGCTTTGAAAACACTGCTAGTTAGAGTCTTTCAAATGCGCTCAGTAGACTCCTGTCAATGTTCAATGCACATCCCCTCTGTCTTTCAATACGAGGATTGATAATCTTACTCCATGTCCGCTCTCTTGATTATCTTTTTTAGGTGTATAGATTTCATTATGTTTATCATATCTTATAGGTCTATATAAGTGAGTATATACCGTGTTTGTCTTTCTCCTTCTGGGATATTTCACTCAGGATGATCTTTTCTAGATCCCACCATTTGCCTGCAAATTTCATGATTTCCTCCTTTTTGATTGCTGAGTAGTATTCCATTGTGTAAAAATACCACAATTTCTGTACCCATTCCTCCGTTGATGGACATCTGGGTTGTTTCCAGGTTCTGGCTATTACAAATAAAGCTGCTATAAACATGGTTGAGCAAATATCCCTTTTGTGTACTTGAGCAAACTTTGGGTATATACCTAGCAGTGGTATAGCTGGGTCTTGAGGAAGCACTATTCCTAATTGTCTTAGAAAGCGCCAGATAGATTTCCAGAGTGGTTGAACCAGTTTACATTCCCACCAGCAGTGGAGTAGGGTTCCCCTTTCTCCACAACCTCCCCAGCATGTGTTGTCCCTTGAGTTTTTCATTTTGGCCATTCTGATGGGTATAAGGTGAAATCTCAGGGTCGTTTTGAATTGCATTTCCCTGATGGCTAATGAGGATAAGCATTTCTTTAAGTGTTTCTCTGCCATTCGATATTCCTCTGTCGAGAATTCTCTGTTTAGCTCTGTTCCCCATTTTTTAATTGGATTACTTGGTTTTCTGCTTTTCAGCTTCTTTAGTTCTTTGTATATACTCGATATTAGTCATCTGTCAGATAAAGGGTTAGTGAAGATTCTTTCCCAATCTGTAGGCAGGTGTTTTGTTTTGATGACAGTGTCCTTTGCTTTACAGAAGCTTTTCAGTTTCATGAGGTCCCATTTATTGATTGTTGCTCTTAGAGCCTGTGCTGTTGGTGTTCTGTTCAGGAAGTTGTCTCCTGTGCCAATGAGTTCTAGGCTGTTCCCCAATTTTTCTTCTAACAGATTTAGAGTATCTGGTTTTATGTTGAGGTCTTTGATCCATTTGGACTTTAGTTTTGTGCAGGGTGATAAATATAGATCTATTTTCATTTTTCTGCATGTGGACATCTTATCTTTAATGTAGGTAGATAAAGGTATACACACACACACACACACACACACACACAGAGGCAGAGACAAAGAGTGAGTGAGAGAGAGGGAGAGAAGACACTAAATCAATGTACTGCCGGCCACGTAAGTAAATTCTGAAATTAAACAACTGTTATTAGTTTTCCGTAAGGAGTATAATATTTCTGTTATGAAATGAACCACATGGTAATTTTCTCTCATTGTTTGGGGAGCTAACATGCTGACTTTTACTGTGTCTGGAATATCAGCCATTAGCACCTGTAATTATGGGCTCTTCCTGTCTCTCTTAGCTATTTGTTGTTTTCTTTCTTGCTTCTGACTGGGTAAGAAGGAATTCCAATGCAATTTTTATTACTATTTTGCCAGATGGCTAGGCACACTGGACACTTTTCAAGTATTTATTTATGTTTTTATTTCTTCATTTGAAAAGTGTCTGCTCAATTAATTAACTTGATAATCACATGTTCTTTTATATTTACAGCTCTTAATATGTTCTACATTTTACCCTCTATAGGCAATTCTCCACAGTTTGTTGGCTAGTACTGTGCTTTGCTGACTATTTATTTTGTTATGGGGAAATTCTTTTATTTGATGCAATCCCACTTATTAGTTATTATTATGGATATTTTAAGCTTTTGATTCCTATTCAAAGAGTCACTGCCTAGGAATAACTCTTAAAATGTCGCCCCAATATTTTCTTCTAGTATTTTTAACTATTCACTTCTTTAAACTATTTCGTATTGATATGTTTACACTGTTAATTATAGGATCCATTTTCCTTCTATGTAGAATATCCACTTTTCCCTGAATCACTTGTTGGAAAGGTTCTTCTAACACAAAATCATGTTTTTGTCATCCTTGTCAAGCTGTCACAAACCAAGGTTTTTCTTAGTTTATTTCTATGTTTTATGTTATTCAGTTGGTATACGGGCCCTATGACCTCTAATAAGAACACTAATACACTGAGGAAAGAATTTTAAGAAGATGCTTAATATGAAAATAAGTGGTTGTACCAGCTTACATTCCCAACAGCGATGCAGGAGGGTTCCCTTTCTCCACAACCTCTGAAGAATGTGTTGTCACTTGAGTTCTTCATCTTAGCCATTCTGATGTTGAGCATCTCTTTAATTGTTTCTCTGCCATTCTATATTCCTCTACAGAAAATTCTCTCTTTAGATCCATACCCCATTTTTTTAAAATGGATTACTTGATTTATTGCTTTTTAACTTCTTTAGTTCTTTTATATGCTGGATATCAGCCCTCTGTCAGATATAGGGTTGGTGAAGATCCTTTCCCAGTCTGTAGGCTGCCATTTTGTTCTGACAACAGTGTCTTTTGCTTTTCAGAAGCTTTTCAGTTTCATGAGGTCCCATTTATTGATTTTGCTCTTAGAGCTTGTGCTGTTGGTGTTCTGTTCAGGAAGTTGTCTCCTGTGCCAATGAGTTCTACGCTCTTCCCCACTTTTTCTTCTAACTGATTAATGTATCTGGTTTTATGTTGAGGTCGTTGATGCACTTGGACTTTAGTTTTGTGCAGGGTGATAAATATGGATCTATTTTCATTTTTCTGCATGTAGACATCCAGTTGGACAAGCACCATTTGTTGAAGATGCTGTCTTTTTTCCATGAATGGTGTTGGCTTCTTTGTCAAAAATCAAATATTCATAGATGTGTGGATTTATTTCTAGGTCTTCTATTTGGTTCCATTGATCCACCATTCTGTTTCTACGCCAATACCATGCAGTTTTTATTACTATTGCTCTGTAGTACAGCTTGATATCGGGGATGGAGATACCTCCAGATTATCTGTTGTTGTACAGGATCATTTTGGAGATTCTGGATTTTTTTGTTTCTCCATATGAACCTGAGAATCTTTCTTTCAAGGTCTGTAATTCTGTTGCTTTCTCAGTTAGGAATAGTGCTTCCTCAAGATCCAGCTATACCACTCCTAGGCATATACCCAAAATTTGCTCAAGAATACAAGGATATTTGCTCAACCATGTTTGTAGCAGCTTTATTTGTTAGTAGCCAGAACCTGGAAACAACCCAGATGTCCCTCAAGGGAGGAATGGATACAGAAATTGTGGTACTTTTACACAATGGAATACTACTCAGCAATCAAATTTCATGAGGAAATCATGAAATTTGCTGGCAAATGGTGGGATCTAGAAAAGATCATTCTGAGTGAGGGTTCCCAGAAGGAGAAAGACACACATGGCATATACTCACTCATATAGTCCTACATGATATGATAAACATAATGAAATCTATACACCTAAAGAAGTAAAGCAAGAAAGAGGACCTGGGGTAAGATGATCAATCCTCACTTAGAGAGTCAAATGGGAAGTGCATTGGATGTAGAAGAAAACTAGTAACAGGGCAGGAGCCTACCACAGAGGGCCCCCGAAAGACTCTACCTAGCAATGTATCAAAGCAGATACAAAGAATCATAACCAGACCTTCAGCAGAGTGCAGGGAGTCATATGAAAGAAGGGGGGGTTGTATGACGTGGAGAGGATAGGAGCTTGACAAGGACCAAATACATCTGGGCACAGGGGTCTTTTCTGAGACTGACACTCCACCAAGGACCATGTATGAATATAACCTAGAACCTCTGCTCGAATGAATCCCGTGGTAGCTCAGTAATCAATTGGTTTCCCATAGTGAGGGGAACAGGGACTATTTCTGACAGGAACTCAATGGCAGGCTCTTTGACCTCCCCACCCCCCAAAGGAGGAGCAGTCCTGCTAGGCCACAGAGGAGGACTTTGCAGCCAGTCCCGATAAAACAGGGTCAGATGAAATGGGAGGAGGTCCTCTCCAATCAGTGGATTTGGAAAGGGGCAGGGAGGAGATGAGGGAGGGAGGAAGGGTTTGGGAGGGAATGAGGTAGCAGGATACAGCTGGGATACAGAGTTAATAAAATGTAACTAATAATAAAAAAAATGAAAATAAGTCTACTGTTCAAGGAATGTCAGAAAAGGTTTCATCAAATTGAACATACTAGTAAAATCAATCTACAGATCAGAAGAAATCACCAGGTTATTACTCTAATAATTAATTCACTGAAACAGGAAACAACATCCTTAAATTTTCATGGCCAAAGAGATGGTGAATAGCCAAACTATCCTCAGCATGAAGAACTGTGTTATAGACATAATCATGACTTTAAAATCACACTACTCACAGTACTGAGGACTGGTATCCTTTGCATCTTAAAATAAATAAAAATAAAAAAATAAAACAAACAAACCAAAAAAAAAAAAAAAAACAACAAAAAAACAAAACATGGTTTTGGTGAGACTCAGAAGAGAAGCCTGCTTGTCTTACAGTGACAAACATTAGTGTAAATGGTTAAAGCAGAACAACAACAACAAAAAGTTCAAGTTTCATTCAGAATAAATCTGCTTAACTTTATTCTTACATGGGAGGATATATGTAAAAGTCAGTCTCCAGGTTTCAGCAACACCTGTAGTTTGTTGCTAAAATCAGTAACATGAGATTAAAACTAAAAAAAAAATCATATCTTCTGAAATTATAAAGTACACAAAATTCTTAAACATTGCAAGAATTTGTTAAAAATTATTTATATGCATGCTTAAACTGAAGTTAGAGAACACTGATATCATCTCTGGAAATTCAGTAAGCTAAATCATAACCAGCAGCTCTTATTTCTTCCCTCTGAACTGAGAGATTAAATTACAACTATGTTAACATATTGATGCCAAGTATGCACAGAAGATATTTTACTGATGTCAGAGTGTGTTTACATTTTTTATTAATATGCTTTCAATTAAGACTGAATAAAACCATTTTGCCCCCTCCATGCTCTGCCAGACACATCCCATAAGTTACTTTCATGAGCCCCACTTCTAAATATTAGTATTTTTCTTATGTACATATATGTGTGTGCATGCATATAGTTTTGTATGTGTACACACAAATATGTACATATTTGTACAAATGCGTACACACAGTTGAGCATTTTTGTTGTTTGTGGACTCATGATGGCAGCTCTAAGTCAGCAATACATAAACTGCCTCATCCTTAGCTGCCTGTCGTTCTTTGAGATGAGATCCCAACGAAAGTTTTCCCTAACACTGTTCTTACTGGAATTCCACGGGAAAGAACTGGAAACCTAGCCAATGTGGGGTTATTTATCTTAGACAAGAGTCGATATCTGTCATTTTGCAAGAACAGAATAATTTCTTATGACATCCTAAAGCTTGTCCTTATAACCACAGATAAGTGTAGCTACCACCATATCAAAGAAGCCTCTCTTTACAACAAAGACAGACCATCAAAGAAAACCATAACTGTGCTCAAAACAGTTCTCTGAGTCCTATCAAATATATCCACATCATAGCCCCACCACTAGGGTTCATGGAATATCATGGAAGGCAGAGCAAAAGAATAGAGGTGAATACTATGAAATCTGCTGTTAAATAAATTATTTTATAATTTTCCATGTATTACACCTCAGTGAATCAATCACAGAGTTATTATTTTAAGCATATAGTTTTAAGAAAAAATATATGGTACTTTAGACATAAACATAGCATATTTTCTATTTTTTCCTTTGTTCTTCATCATGCTTTTTGGAAAGTATTCAAAATGAATCTCTTCTAACAAAACCATAAATGCAAAAAAAAAAAAAAATCCCTTCAGTAAAGACCAGAAGGTAGAAAAATGAGAGAGAAGAATATTTCTCTTATCTTTGTTTGTTTGTTTCTTAAATTTTTTCCTTTATTATTATTATTTATTATAGTCTATTCACTTTGTATCCTGGCTGTAGCCCCTTCCCTTATCTACTACCAGTCCTGCCCTCCCTTGCTCTTACCCCCCTTGTCCCTTCCCTAGTCCACTGTTAGGGGAGGGCCTCCTTCCTTACTATCTGAACTAGCCAATCAGTTCTCATCAGCACTGGCTGTATTGTCTTCCTCTGTGTCCTAGCAAGGCTGCACCCCCTAGGGAGAGGTGATCAAAGAGCCAGCCACTGTACTCATGTCAGAGACAGCCCCAGTTCCCCTTACTAAGATTTCATATGGGACTGAGCTGCCAAGTAATCCAATCAAAAAATAGGGTACAGAGTTTAACACAGAATTCTGAATAAAAAAAAAAAATCAAAGGAGAAACACAGAAATTCTCAACTTCCTCAGTCATCCTGCAAATGGAAATCAAGAGGACCCTGAGACTCCATCTTACATCCATCAGAATGGCTAAGATCAAAACTCAATGAAGGACACATGCTGGAGAAGTTGTGGAGAAAGGGGAACCCTCCTCCATTGCTGGTGGGAATGTAAAGTTCTTCAACCACCCTGGAAATCAATTAGGCACTTACAGAAAATTAGGAATAGTGTTACTTCAAGATCCAGCTATACCACTCATGGGCAAATATCCAAAAGATGCTCAACCATACAACAAGGACATTTGCACAACTATGTTCATAACAGCTTTATTCATAATAGCCAGAATATGGAAACACTCTAGATGTCCCTCAACTGAAGAATGGATACAGAAATTGTGGTACGTTTACACAATGGTCTACAACTTTGGAATTAAAAACAAGGAAATCATGAAATTTGAAGATAAGTGGATGGAAATAGAAAAGATCACATTCAATGAGGTAACCCAGAATCAGAAAGACACACAGAAAATATACTCAGTTTTAAGTGGATTATAGCCACAGAATAAACATTAAAATCTATTGTCTTAAAGAAGCTAAACAACAAGGAGGTCCCTAGGGAAGATACTTAATTATCATTCAGAAGGGCAAACAAGATAGATATCAGAAGCAGGAGAAGATAGGGAACAGGGCCAGAATCTACCACAAAGAACCTATGAAAGCATCTACCCAGCAGGATATTGAAGCAAATGCTGAGTCTCATTGCCAAACCTTGGGCAGAGTGCAGGGAATCTTATGGAAGAAAGAAGCGGGGAGGGGGGGGATAGAAAAACCTGGAGGGAACAGGAGCTCCATAAAGAGACAAACAGAGCTAAGAAAATCTGAGCTCAGGGGTTCCTGCAGAGACCAATTAATCAACCAAGGATCAAGCATGGAGAGGACCTAAACGCCCTGCTCAGATATAGATCATGGGCAGCTCTTTCTTTCTTTCTTTCTTTCTTTCTTTCTTTCTTTCTTTCTTTCTTTCTTTCTTTCTTTCTCTTTGTGTCTCTCTGTCTCTTTCTGTATGTGTGTGTATATATATATATATATATACACACACACACCACACAGAATGTGTGTGTGTGTGTGTGTGTGTGTGTGTGTGTGTGTCTTTCTCTCTGTCTAGTTTTTTGAGACAGGATTTATGTGTGTAATAGCTCTGACTCTTCTGAAACTTGCTTTGTAGAACAGGCTGGCTTAGAACTCCTAGAGATTGTAGCAAATGTTTTAGAATAAGTTTTGGCTAAAAAAAGTTTGAGTGGTTTTTAACCTCTGTGATCAAATAAAGGTAATAAAAAATAAGGAATGGCCAAATCTTTAAACAAAAGCTGTTGCTCTGTTTCTTATTTCAGCAGTAGGTGAGGACGGACATACTTATCAATATGCTTAATGGAATTCAAATGTGGGTTCAATTATGCTGGAGAAGTATTACTATGGGCAGAAATGAAACCAGATAATTATCTTGCCTCCTAAATATAAAATAACAGAAAAATTGTTATGTGTCTTAAGAAATGTTTCTTTTGTTTTTATTAACAAGCTCAACCAGACATTTCTAAATAAAAATAATGAAGTGTAAATATATTATTCCTTACATTCAAGTTACACATAACTTCTTATGTGGAGAAATGTCTTATTTTACTTTATCTATATTTCATTATAAATAATGTATCTCAGACTCAGTTAAGGAATGAACTTGATCAATGATTATTCTTTGGCAAAATTAAGAAATGCAGGTCTTGCCAGGCCACAGAAGAAGAGGATCCAGGCAGTCCTGAGGAGACTTGATAGGTTATGGACAGATGGCAGAAGAGGAGGACACCCCTTTCAGTGGACTAGGGAACAGGGACAGGGCTGAAAATGGAGGAAGGGTTGGACTGAGAGGAACTGAGGGAGAGGGATTCAACTGGCATATATAATGAATAAATTGTGAAAACAAATAAAATTAAGATTAAAATAAGAATGAAGGCCTAAATTTTTAAGTCTATCAATAGGAGAACACTTTCAGTTTCTGTAACATGGGATTGTGAAGCAATACTGTACTATAAAGTTGAAGCTAACAAGGCAATTGCCTGCTAGCAAGACAGACAGAATTACAAGCTTCATACCCTCATAATGATCACTTTTATTTTATATTATTTCAGAGAGCTGTAACTTAATAGACATGATGGTTATACCACTATTATTAAGGTTTGATCATTGTGGACTGTCATAAAATTCTGTTTTATATAAAAGTAACAGATAATCAAATATCTTAAAGAATTAATGTAATTTTAAAACAGTAGTATGTATACTTAGTTGAAAGAAAGTATATTTTTAAATGTCAAAATAAGGCTTGTTAACTGACTGTATATTTGTCATGGCAAACCTCTGAGACTGAAGACATAATTCCCTATTACAATAGAATTTTTGCACAAGAGAACTTATTTCATTTGATTAATTTTCCTTCTGATAAAGTCCCACATACAGCAGAAGCTTGGTTTAAAAATGTAGTGATTTATATGGAATAAGTAATTGTAATAATTATGATTCTGAAAAATCCATATTATTTTTGAAACAGTTTGGTTATTTATATCAAATAATCAATAAGCAAACCACTCTTTTTTCCATTTTTTTATTATTTTTTATTTTATTATTATTTATTTTTTATTCCATTTCTTTATTAATTACATTTTATTTGCTTTGTATCCCCCCCTATGGTTCCCTCCCTTCTCCTGTCCCAATCCCTCCCTTCCTCCCCTCTCTGCATGCATGCCCCTCCCCAAGTCTACTGATAAGGGAGGTTTTCTTTTCCTTCCTTCTGATTTTCGTCAAATAGGTCTCATCAGGAGTGGCTGCATTGTCTTCTTCTGTGGCCTGGTAATGCTGCTCCCCCACCCCCACCCCGGGAGAGGTAATTAAGGAGCAGGCCAATCAGTTCATGTCAGAGAAAGTCCCTGTTCCTATTATTATGGAACCCACTTGGACCTTGAACAGAGCTAAACAGAGAATTTTCAATAGAGGGATATCGAATGGAAGAGAAACACTTAAAGAAATATTCAATGTCCTTAGTCATAAGGGAAATGCAAATCAAAATGACCCTAAGATTTCACCTTACACCCATCAGAATGGCTAAGATCAAAAACTCAAGTGACAAAACATGCTAGAGAGGTTGTGGAGAAAGGGGAACCCTCCTCCACTGCTGGTGGTAATGTAAACTTCTACAACCACTCTGGAAAACAATCTGGTGTTTCCTCAGACAACTAGGAATAGCACTTCCTCAAGATCCAGTTATACCACTCCTAGTCATATATCCAAAAGATGCCCAAGTACACAATAAGGACATTTGCTCAGCCATGTTTATAGCAGCTTTATTTGTAATAGCCAGAAGCTGGAAACAGCCCAGATGCCCCTCAGTGAAGGAATGGATACAGAAATTGTGGTACATCTACATAATGTAATATTACTCAGCAATAAAAAACAAGGAAATCATGAAATTTGCAGGTAAATGGTGGGATCTGGAAAGGATCATCCTGATAAGCTGTCCCAGAAGCAGAAAGATGCACATGGTATATACTCACTCATATAGGCATATAATATAGGATAAACCTACTAAAATCTGTACACCTAAAGAAACTAATCAAGAGGGAGAACTCTTGCTAAAATGCTCAATCCCTATTCAGAAAGTCAAAGAGGATGGACATCAGAACAAGAAGAAAACAGGAAACAAGTTAGGAGCCTCCCACAGAGGGCCTCTGAAAGGCTCTGCCCTGCAGACTATCAAAGCAGATGCTGAGACTTATGGGCAACCTTTGGGCAGAGTGAATGGAATTTTAGGAAAGAAGTGGGAAACAGTAAGATCTGGAGAGGACAGGAACTCCACAAGGAGAGCAACAGAACCAAAAATCTGAGCACAGGTATCTTTCCTGAGTCTGATACTCCAACCAAAGACCATGCATGGAGATAACCTAAGACCCCTGCACAGATGTGGCCCATGGCAAACCACTCTTCAAATGCATTCAAACTCGATTAGAAACGGAAGTTGTAACTTTCAGTTAAGGTATGCGCAACATTATCAATATACAAAGCACAAACCCTCCCAGAAACTAAAGTAGGCGTTAAATCAAAGTTCAGCTCAGCAGAGAAGTGACATATATATAAATTTTGTCACAATCACTAACACTTTTCAATGTGAGCATTTGTTCAACCTGGCTAACTTTTTCAAGTGTAAAAACTGTATGAAGAAAATTTAAAGACATCTGTTTACATCCAAAAGCTTTTATAACACAAATGTTAATATTTATTTCTAAATAAGTATTAAAACATTATAACAGGGAATGTTTTTAACTAGAGTGTTTTTTATTTGCTAGATTTTATATCTTTGCTATATCCCATATAATGAACAACTTATTAAATGATTGTTTTAGTCAAATAAAACTCACCATTTACTTTTAAAGGCAACCAACAACCAGTCTTTGATTACATAGAAAATTAACATACATAGAAAAATAAGGTAATATAAACATAACTAACATCTTTGTATTTGAAGATATTATGTATAATTTTCTATGGATATTCACCTATCACTAGAAACAAACTCAAATGTTTGTGTTTGGAAAGCTGTGTGTTGACTCTCATTCTGTTTGAGTTTGAAACTTCCTGGATGATTAGGGTTTGATATTAAGTTTGTGAGGAGCAGGCTCTTCATTTCTTGTAATAGAGTAAGTTATAGCTGTGACAAACTCTGGGTAATTCCAAATTAAATGCTGTTAGTGAGTAATACTATTTTAATCCAATATTTGCTTACTGCTCTGTGTTCAAAATCAACAAAATAAAGCATTACCATGGAATACAAATAATCTCTTGTTTCTTCATTATGTTTCTATGCTTTCCATCAATTTAGTGCTTGGTCTCATTTATTTGTCAATAGTTAAAATATCTAAAACTGAAACATTTCATGTCTCATTTGAAATAATGTATACATAAACAATCAGTTATCTCAAAATACTTTACACATGTTAGATATTTCAATTCACATATTTTTGTTAAAGAAAATTCATACAAAATAAAATTTGTCTCTCTTGTGGATGCAAACTTTTGTTTTCTCTTTTTTTATAATAAAAAAAGTTTGAACATCCCCTCAATGTCTGCATCTCTGCTCTATCTTTATCCCTGTACATCTTGTAAGCAATGTAAATTTTGGGTCAAAGTTTTTGAGGGTGGGTTGCTGTTACCCTCCCTCTGCTAGGAGACTAGCAGTTTGTAGTCCTTGTTAGTCTCTATGGCCTCTGCTATGCTCCTGGAAGTCTATCCTTGAGTCTCCCTCACATCCTCCCAGGAGCCTACCCTGACTTAGGTCTCCAGCTTGTCAGAGGTGCTCCTATCCTCAGTTTCTCTTTGTTCTACAGGCCTTCTGTCTTTTCCCCTTTGCCTTCCCCAGACCTCCACTCTCTTAGCTCTCTGTGCCTCTTCTCCTACCTTGTTCTGTCTCTTCAGCTACAAATTCTGTATATTCTATCTCCCCTTCTGAGTGACATTTAGACACCCAGCCAAAGATCCACTCTATCTGAGAGGGCCAGCCACTGACACTGTGAACCGTACCATGTTTAGCTTGCAGACAGGAGCCTGACAGAGTTGTCCACTGAGAGTCTCTACCAATCAGTGCTTCAAAAAAGATACTGAGACTCACAGCCAGACATCGGTAAAGTATAGGGAGTCATGTGGAAAAATAAGAGAAAAGAGAAAATAACCTGGAAGTGATAGGCGCTCCAAAAGAAGACTAACAGAGACAATTAACCAGGGCCCAAAGGAGATTGCTGAGCCTGATGCATCAATCAAGGACCATGCATGAACTGTACCTAGGCCCCCTACAATGATGTATCAGATGGACAGCTTAGTCCTCATGTGGATCCTCTAGTAAAGGAAGTGAGGAGTGCATTGGACACAGACTCACTTGCCTGCTTTTTTATTATTTCCTCCTGGAGGTACTGCCATGCCAGGCCACTGGGAAAGAGGACATGCTCAGTCCTGATGCAACTTGAAAAACTGGGGTAGATGGGAAAGGGAGCTCCCCTTTTCTAATGAACAGGGAAGGGGAAGAAACACGAACTGGAGGAGAGGAGGGATGGGCCTACAATAATGATGTAAAGTGAATAAAAATATTAAAAAGTAAAATTTATGGTTGTGAGCTTAGTCTTGAAGAAATCATGAAATTTGCAAGCAAGTGAATGAAACTAGAAAAGATCATCCTAAGTGACATAACTCAGACCCAGAAAAATGCACATGGTATGCACTCACTTATAAGCAGATACTAAACATATAGTAGAGGATAACCATACAATAATCCACAGATCCAAAGAAGCTAAATAATAAGGAGGGCCCAAGGGAGGGTGCAAGAATGTCACTCAGAAGGGGAAATAGAATAGAGAGCAGATGTCTACACTGTTTGCCCTTCTGAATAAGAATCATGCATCTTCCCTAGAGTCCTCCTTATTGTTTAGCTTCTTTAGGAGTATAGATTTTAATATATTTATTGTATATTATGTAGCCAAGTGAGTATATGACCTTGTGTCTTCCTGCTTCTGGGTTACCTCACTAAGGATAATCTTTTCTAGTTCCATCAATTTGCCTGCGTTTTTTATCTTAACCATTCTGATGGGTGTAAGGTGGAATTTCTGAGTCTTTTTTATTTGCATTTCCTGGATGACTAAGGACTTAGAGTATTTAAGTGTTTCTCTTCCATGCGATATTCTACTGAGATTCTCTGTTTAGCTCTGTACCACATTTTATAATTGGATTACTTGGTTTGTTGGTGTTTAACTTCTTGAGTTCTTTATATATTCTAGATATTAACACTCTGTCAGATATTGCGTTGGTGAAGATCTTTTCACAGTCCGTGTGCTGTCATTTTGTTCTGGTTACAGTGTCCTTTGCTTTACAGAAGCTTTTCAGTTTCATGAGGTTCTATTTATTGATTGTTGATCTTAGAGCCTATAGCAGGAGAAGACAGGAAACAGGGCAGGAATCTACTACAGAGGGCCTCTGAAAGAAGCTACCTAGCAGGGTATCAAAGCAAATGCTGAATCTCATTGACAAGCCTTGGGCAGAGTGCAGGGGACCTTACGGAAGAAGGTGGACATAGAAAATCCTGGAGGGGACTGGAGCTCCATAAACAGACAAACAGAGCCAAGAAATCTGATCCCAGTGGAGCCTGCATATACTAATACTGATCCTTGAACCAAGAACCATGCATGGAGATAACTTAGAACCCCTGTGTAGATGTAAACCATTGGCAGACAAGTCTCCAAGTGGGTTCCCTAGCAAGTGAAGCAAGGGCTGTCTCTGACATGGACTCAGTGGCCAGTTCTTTGATCATCTCCCCCTGGGGGGGTGGCAGCCTTGCCAGTCCACAGAGGAAGACAATGCAGCCAGCTAGTCCTGATGAGACCTGATAAGCTAGGGTCAAATAGTAAGGGAAGAGGACCTCCCTATAAGTGGACTAGGTGAGGGGCATAGAGTGAGGAGAGAGAGTGTGGGACTGAGAGATGAGGGAGGGGGCCCTCATACAAAGTGAATAAATTGTAATAATAAATAGATTAATTAATTAATAATCAATAATAGACAGCAGAAGTGGATGAAGAGGGAACTTGACAGGACATGAAATGGAGATGGAAATAAGGATTGGGATCAGATGTGGGAAGAATGGGGGATGGAGTTGAGTGCACTAGGAACAAGAAGGGAAACTGAGGGGTTCATCTTTTTGACAAACTGGATGCCTGCATCAAGGTAGGCTCCTGGGTGGATATGGGTATGACTCTAGGTGAGGCTCATAAGGGGGTTTGGGAGGCATGAAGACTGAAATGCCCACCTCCTATCCAGGCTGACTGGTGGAAGGAGGGGAACAACAACCGACCCACAAAACCTGTGATCCAAAAACTACCCTGCCTACAACAAGTCAAGAAGTTCAGGGATAATGAAGGAACAAAGATTTAGGGAAAGCCCAATCAATAATTGGCCCATCCTCAGACCCACTCCATGGGAGGGAGCTAGCCCCTGACACTAATAATGTTAATCTGTTATGTGTGTAGACAGGGGCCTAACTTGGCTGTTGTCAGGGAGGCTCCAGCCCGCAGTGAATCCAGACAGATGCTGGGACTTGCAGGCAAGCATGGGTCTGAACTCCAGAGTGCCTGTGAAAATGTTGGGTTAAAGATGGAAGGACCTGGAGTGCACAGGAACCTCACAAGAAGACCAGCAGAGACAACTAACCCAATCCCATGGTGGCTTTCAGAGACTGAGACATCAACTAAGGTGCATGCATGATCTGGGCCTATGCCCCCTGCGTACATGTAACTGATGGGCTGCTTCATCTTCATGTGGGTTGCGTTGGGTGTGAAGGGGTCTCTTTTTAGACATGGACTCTATTGTCTGCTTTTGGATCACTTCCCTCTGGCAGGCCTGCCTTGTCAGGCCTCAGAGGATGAAGTTATGCTCAGTCCTGATGGGACTTGATGTGCTGGGGAAGGTTGATAGGAGGGTGGAGGGAGAGGTAGGCTCTCCTCTCTGGAGGGAATGAAAGAAGAGAAGAAGGGGAAAAAGGGGGATAAAGAAGAGAGGACGGAGGGGGCACCTTGGGATGTAAAATAAACTAAGGAAAAATAAATAAATAAATGGAAAAAAAAGAACGAAAAATCTTAAATTTTAAAAGTGATTTAGAATGTAAGAGGCACTTTAATAATAATTAGATAAAAATTATAATTTTATTCCCATATTTTGATATCAGTAAGAGTTTTTAGAATTATTATTTTAAAAATTAATATGCTTTCATGAAGGTGTTCCAGTCTAAACTGAGCTCTTTATCTTTGTAAATTTTGGAAAGAAAACTCCTTGAAATCACCTTAAGTTTGTAATACGAGTTTCACAGATATTACCATCTTATTAATAGTTACTTAATTTACATTGATTTAACTGGCTTGTGAGCTTCTCGAGAACAGATACCATAAAAAAAAAACCTAGAAGTAGACACATGGACTTCTACATCTGCTGGAGGTCACCTGTAACTGCACAGTAAAGGGAAAGAAGGAAGAGAGGAAAATGATGACTAGTTCGAATTAGTTGTCTTAGATCCTAAATGTACTTTACAGACTCAAATAATCTTGTTATAATCTTTTGAAGCAGTATCTTTGCCTTCACTTTAAATAGAAGAAGGTTGAAAGGATTAAGTCTTTTAACAAGATCACATACACTCTGGAAATTAGAAATCAGAAGATGGTTCCTGGACCTGTCTCCTGCTAAAGTTCATGCTCTTTTCACCACCCCTTGCCTGACTGAAAGATGTGACTTAGGCTGCATTTAAAGAAGGATGTGTGGTGTCAGTGAGCATTATGCACAGACTGCTAAAGAGCATGGTGTGACAGAGAGGAAGAAAAGATTATCTAAGGATAGGCAAGCCATTTAGGGAAAAGAATGGGAGGGAGAAGAGAAGGTAAATTAAGGGCAAGACCAAATAAGCCCAGATTTAGAAAAAAAAAAAAAAAAGTGGTATGGTTGAATTCAGAAAGAGCTGCAGCATAGGAAGTTCACATTGGTGCTAGTATATCGCTTTTACTTCAGACTGTATAAAAGTTAATTTGTCCTTTATCCACCACTAACAGAAAAGTGCAGACATTCATAATTGTCACCAAGTAAAGCCTGAACAAATCACAGATAAATCTATGCATTAAACGACCACATGAATTAAATTTGACACTGTGCTGCTCGGTGTTAATTGCCAAGTTGGCAGAATCTGGAATCACCTGTGAGCTGGGCTTGTAGGCAAGCTTGTGGGAGATGATCTTGAGTACAGTAGTTGATGTGGGATGATTCTCCCACCGTGGCTGGTACCATTCTCTGAATGTGATCATCGGCCTGGATGGAGAGAGGACCTGAGGCATAGCAGTTAACCCTCTTTGCTTTCTGATGGAGATATGAAGAAGTTAGCCATTTCAACCTCCTGCTGCCTTAAATTCCCAGACATGATGGACTGTACCTTGAACTGTGAGTTTAAAGAAACCATATCTTTGACTTGCTCTGGGTAGAGTGTTTTATCATAGCAACAGAAGATGAAATGAGAATCTATAGATTTTTATTTTTATGAAGAAGTATAAATTACCTACACTGTAATACCTTATGTCAAGTGGTGGTAAATTTGGTGTAATGATTACACTGGGTCATGAGATATGCAGACTTTTTCTGAGCAACACCTTGGAATCTCTGTGAAGGTAGTTCTGAATAAGATGAACACTTCATCCCACTACTTGAGTAAAGAAGATTTTCTTCACCAGTAAGGATGGCCCTCACCCAGTGCTCTGATGGCCTAGACAAAGAAAAACTGAAAGAAAATGATTTATTTTTCAGTTTTACTGTCTTCAAAATACAACCCAAACTGAAGCATAGGATAATTCAGAGCCTGAAACTTATCCCACTGATTCGCTTATTTCTACAGGCTTGCAGATCACTCATCTTGAAATTTGCATGCTATAAAAATGGTGTAAAAACAAATTTATCATCTATTTCTCTATCCATCCACTTGCCTGCCACCTAGCTCATATCTGTCTCTTACTCTAGAAAATCATAAGTTGAACATTAAACTTATTACTTTAAATAATACAATTCAACACACTAAAAAAATAAAATCTTAGAAGTACAATGGAAGACATTATTCAAGTGCACAGTCATTACAATGTAAGGAGTGAGTGGTGCATGCGTTTGTAAGATGCCAGATTCAGTCTTTGCAGCTTGGAGAAAGGGATTCTTTTGGCTTACCTAAAAACATGACAAAATGTGACTAAATTTCCATGTACTTCAAAGAATAATAATGATCACTTCCAAAAAATCATCAATCTAATGCTTACAGTATTGAAAGTGTTAAATATGAGTGTGAAGAAGAGCAATGTGACATTTAGCTGTGATATTTTTTTTTCTTTTTTTTTTTTATTTTATTTTTTTTTTTAATTTTTTTATTTTTATTTTATTTTTCTTTTTAGTTACATTTTGTTAACTCTGTGTCCCAGCTGTATCCCGCTCCCTCATTCCCTCCCCAACCCCACCCTCCCTCCCTGGTCTCCTCCCTGCCCCTTTCCAAGTCCCCTGATAGGGGAGGACCTCCTCCCCTTTCATCTGACCCTGTTTTATCAGGTATCTTCAGGGCTGGCTGCAAAGTCCTCCTCTGTGGCCTAACAGACTGCTCCTCCCCTGGGGTGGGGGTCAAACAGCCTGCCCTTGAGATCCTATTAGAAATAGTCCGTGTTCCCCTTACTTTGGAAAACTACTTGGTTACTGAGCTACCACAGGCCACATCCGAGCAGAAGTTCTAGGTTATATCCATAGATGGTCCTTGGTTGAGTGTCAGTCTCAGAAAAGACCCTGTGCCCAGATATATTTGGTCCTTGTGGAGCTCCTATCCTTTCCATGTCATACTAACTTCCCTTCTTTCATATGATTCCCTGCACTCTGCCGAGGGTTTGGTTATGAGTCTTAGTGTCTGCTTTGAAACACTGCTAGGTAGAGTCTTTCAGATGCCTTTTGTGGTAGACTCCTGTCATAAGTTCAATGCACATCCCATTTGTCTTTCTAAATGAGGATTAATCACCTTCGCCTGTGTCCACTTTCTTGATTACCTTCTTTAGGTGTGTAGATTTCATTATGTTTATCATGTCTTGTAGGTCTATATAAGCGAGTATATACCAAGTTTGTCTTTCTCCTTCTGGGATACTTCACTCAGAATGATCTTTTCTAGATCCCACCACTTGCCTGCAAATTTCATGATTTCTTCCTTTTTGATTGCTGAGTAGTATTCCATTGTGTAAAAATACCACAGTTTCTGTATCCATTCCTCCGTTGATGGACATCTGGGTTGTTTCCAAGTTCTGGCTATTACAAATAAAGCTGCTATGAACATGGTTGAACAAATGTCCTTGTTGTGTACTTGAGCAAATTTTGGGTATATACCTAGGAGTGGTATAGCTGGGTCTTGAGGTAGCACTACTCCTAGTTGTCTGAGAAAGCACCAGATTGACTTCCAGAGTGGTTGAACCAGTTTACATTCCCACCAGCAATGGAGGAGGGTTCCCTTTTCTCCACAACCTCTCCAGCATGTGCTATCACTTGAGTTTTTCATCTTGGCCATTCTGATGGGTGTAAGGTGATATCTCAGGGTCGTTTTGATTTGCATTTCCCTAATGGCTAATGAGGTTGAGCATTTCTTTAAGTGTTTCTCTGCCATTCGATGTTCCTCTTTCGAGAATTCTCTGTTTAGCTCCATTCCCCATTTTTTAAGTAGATTACTTGGTTTGTTGCTTTTCTGCTTCTTTAGTTCTTTATATATACTTGATATTAGCCCTCTGTCAGATAAAGGGTTGGTGAAGATTCTTTCCCAATCTGTAGGCTGTCTATTTGTTTTGATGACAGTGTCTTTTGCTTTACAGAAGCTTTTCAGTTTCATGAGGTCCCATTTATTGATTGTTGCTCTTAGAGCCTGTGCTGTTGGTGTTCTGTTCAGGAAGTTGTCTCCTGTGCCAATGAATTCTAGGCTGTTTCCCAGTTTTTTTTCCAGCTGATTTAGAGTATCTGGTTTTATGTTGAGGTCCTTGATCCACTTGGACTTTAGTTTTGTGCAGGGTGATAGATATGGATCTATTTTCATTTTTCTGCATGTAGACATCCAGTTGGTCCAGCACCATTTGTTGAAGATGCTGTCTTTTTTCCATTGAATGGATTTGGCTTCTTTGTCAAATATTGAGAATTCATAGGTGTGTGGGTTTATTTCTGGGTCTTCTATGCGATTCCATTGATCCTCCTTTCTGTTTCTATGCCAATACCATGCAGTTTTTATTACTGTTGCCCTGTAGTACAGCTTGAGATCGGGAATGGAGATACCTCCAGATGATCTGTTGTTGTACAGGATCGTTTTGGAGATTCTGGGTTTTTTGTTTCTCCATATGAAGCTGAGAATCTTTTTTTTCAAGGTCTGTAAAGAATTGAGTTGGTATTTTGATGGGAATTGCATTGAATCTGTAGATTGCTTTTGGCAGGATGGCCATTTTCACAATGTTAATCCTACCAATCCATGAGCACGGGAGATCTTTCCATCTTCTGAGATCTTCTTCAATTTCTTTCTTCAAAGACTTGAAGTTTTTCTCAAATAGGTCTTTCACTTGCTTGGTTAGAGTCACACCAAGGTACTTTATGTTGTTAGTGGCTATTGTGAAGGGTGTTGTTTCCCTAATTTCTTTCTCAGCCTTTTTGTCTTTGGTATACAAGAGGGCCTCTGATTTTTTTGAGTTGATTTTGTATCCTGCCACTTTGCTGAAGGTGTTTATCAGCTGAAGAAGTTCTCTGGTTGAATCTTTGGGGTCGCTCATGTATACTATCATATCATCTGCAAATAGTGACACTTTGACCTCTTCCTTTCCGATTTGTATCCCCTTGATCTCCTTTAGTTGTCTTATTGCTCTGGCTAGGACTTCAAGTACAATGTTAAAGAGATATGGAGAGAGTGGGCAGCCTTGTCTTGTCCCTGATTTCAGTGGGATTGATTTAAGTTTCTCTCCATTGAGTTTGATGTTGGCTATAGGCTTGCTGTATATTGCCTTTACTATCTTTAGGTATGTGCCTTGTATCCCTGATCTCTCCAAGACTTTAAACATAAATGGGTGCTGGACTTTGTCAAATGCTTTTTCAGCATCTAAGGAGATGATCATGTGGTTTTTCTCCTTCATTTTGTTTATGTGGTGGATTACATTGATGGATTTCCGTATGTTGAACCACCCTTGCATTCCTGGGATGAAGCCTACTTGGTCATGGTGGATGATATCTTTGATGTGTTCTTGGATTCGGTTTGCAAGTATTTTATTGAGTATTTTTGCATCAATGTTCATAAGAGAGATAGGTCTGAAGTTCTCTTTTTTGGTTGGATCTTTGTGTGGTTTAGGTATCAAAGTGACTGTGGCTTCATAGAATGAGTTTGGTAGTGTTCCTTCTGTTTCTATTTTATGGAATAGTTTGAGGAGAATTGGTGTTAGTACTTCTTTGAAGGTCTTGTAGAATTCTGCGCTGAAGCCATCTGGTCCAGGGCTTTTTTTGGAGGGGAGACTGTTAATGACTGCTTCTATTTCCTTGGGAGATATAGGACTATTCAGTCTTTCTACCTGATCTTGACTTAATTTTGGTAGATGGAATCTGTCAAGAAAGTTATCCATTTCATTTAGATTTTCAAATTTTGTACCATATAGGCTTTTGTAGTATGACCTAATAATCGTTTGGATTTCCTCAGTGTCTGTAGTTATGTCCCCATTTTCCTTTCTGATTTTGCTGATTTGTATGGTTTCTCTCTGCTTTTTAGTTAGTTTGGCTAAGGGTTTGTCTATCTTGTTGATTTTCTCAAAGAACCAGCTTTTTGTTTCATTGATTCTTTGGATAATTTTATTTGTTTCTAATTGATTGATTTCTGCCCTTAGTTTGATTATTTCCAGCCGTCTGCTCCTCTTGGGTGTATCTGCTTCTTTTTTTTCTAGGTTTTTCAGTTGGGCCATTAAGTTGTTTGTATGTGATGTTACAGATTTCTTCTTGTAGGCACTTAGTGCTATAAATTTTCCTCTGAGCACTGCTTTCAATGTGTCCCATAAATTTGGGTATGTTGTGCCTTCATTTTCATTGAATTCTAGAAAGTCTTTAATTTCTTTCTTTATTTCTTCCTTGACCCAGCTGTCATTGAGTAGTAAGTTGTTCAGTTTCCATGTGCGTGTCGGCTTTTTGTTGTTTCTGTTGTTGTTGATGTCCAGCTTTAGTCCATGGTGGTCAGATAGTATACAAGGGATTATTTCAATCCTTTTGTATCTGTTGAGGCTTGCTTTGTGACCAACTATATGGTCTATTTTGGAGAAGGTTCCATGCGGTGCTGAAAAGAAGGTGTACTCTTTTGAGTTTGGGTGAAAAGATCTGTAGACATCTATTAGGTCCATTTGATTTAGGGATTCTGTGAGTGCTTTCATTTCCCTATTTGGTGTCTGTCTGGTTGATCTGTCCCTTGATGAGAGTGGGGTGTTGAAGTCTCCCACTATTAAGGTATTAGGATCAATGTATGATTTAAGCTTTAATATTGTTTCATTTACGAATGTAGGTGCTCTTGTATTTGGGGCATAGATATTCAAAATTGTGATGTCCTCTTGTTGGATTTTTCCTTTGATGAGAATATAGTGGCCCTCCTTATCTTTTTTGATTAACTTGGGTTGAAAGTCTATTTTATTAGATATTAGGATGGCTACTCCAGCTTGTTTTCTGGAACCATTTGCTTGAAAAACATTTTTCCAGCACTTTACTCTGAGGTAGTGTTTATCTTTGTTGCATAGGTGTGTTTCTTGGATGCAACAGAATGTTGGGTCCTGTTTCCGTAACCATTCTGTTAGCCTGTGTCTTTTTATTGGTGAGTTGAGTCCATTAATATTGATAGATAATATTGACCAATGCATGTTAGTTCCTTGTGTAATGGAGTCGATGATCTTACCTTGTTTCATTGCTTGTTTTCTTTTCATTTTTGTTGGGACATTATCTGTATGCCCTGTTTTCTTGGGTGAATTCGTTTTCGTTGGATTGGAGTTTTCCTTCTAGTATCTTCTGTAGGGTTGGTTTGCTGTATAGATATTGCGTAAATTTAGTTTTGTCATGGAATATTTTGTTTTCTCCATCTATGTTGATTGAAAGCTTTGCAGGGTATAGTAGTCTGGGTTGACATTTGTGATCTCTTAGAGTCTCCATGATGCTTGCCCAGGCCCTTCTGGCTTTCATAGTTTCTGATGAGAAGTCTGGTGTGATTCTGATAGGTCTACCTTCATATGTTACTTGGCCTTTTTCCCTTGCTGCTTTTAATATCTTTTCTTTGTTCTGTAGATTTAGTGTTTTGACTATGATGTGACGTGATGTGTTTCTTTTCTGGTCTAGTCTATTTGGTGTTCTGTAGGCCTCTTGTATATTTATGGACATCTCTTTCTTTAAGTTGGGAAAATTTTCTTCTATGATTTTTTTGAAAATATTTTCTGGACCTTGGAGCCTGGAGTCTTCTTTTTCATCAATTCCTATTATTCTTAGATTTTGTCTTTTCATAGCATCCTTGATTTCTTGGATATTTTGTGATTGGAATTTTTCTGATTTTACTTTTTCTTTGAGAGAAGTATCAATTTCTGCAAGTGTGTCTTCAGCTCCAGAGATTCTCTCTTCCATCTCTTGTATTCTGTTGGTGATGCTTACTTTTGTGGTTCCTGATCTTTTCTCCAAGTTCTCCAGCTCAAGAGTTTTCTCACTTTGTGTTTTCTTTATTGATTCTAATTCTGTTTTCATGCCTTGCACCATTTCTTTTATGTGTTTGAATTTGGATTCCTGTCTCTCTACGATGGACTCTATTTCTTTGTTCATTTCCTTTTTGTATGCCACTAATTTCTTCTCTACTTGTGCCTCTATTTGTTTGGCTATGTTTGCCTGTGTTTCTTTAAGGGTTTTGTCTATTTCTTCTTTCTTTACCTCCAATTGACTGGCCATCTCTTTGAAAGATTTGTTCATTTCCTCCTTATGAGCCTCAAATAATTGAGCAAGCATGGCTTTAAGGTCATTTTCCTGTGCTTCTGATGAATTGGAATATCCATCGATTTTGGGGTTTGCTGGTGAAGTCATGATGTCCTGATTTATGTTGGAAATGTTCTTTCGCCTACCCCTGGCCATTGGCTTATCTGAGACCTTCCCTGTTTGTTTTTGGATTCAGCCGATCAGACTGGTACTGTCTCTCTCTCGAGTCTGGAGAATTCTTCAGGAAGTTGAGAGAGGTCCCGTGTCCTTAGCGTATGCTGAGGACTAGCTGTACCTGTGGGAGGAAAGTACGCAGGCGCAAACAGAGGCAAATGCAAGCGTGCGTGCGTGTGTGTGTATATGTGTGTGTGTGTGTGTGTAAGTGGGTGTGGGCGTGTGTCTCGAGGGACAGAGTGATGGCTAATGTTGAACCCTTGAGTGTGTGGGAGGGGCTCTGCAATGTATATGTCGCAGGCGCTAGTGATGATCGCAGCGCAATTTCTGGCATTAACTGCCTTAACTCCTCAATTAGACCCACAGAGCAGGAACTTCAATGTTCCAAGTGCCCCTCTGTTTCCCAAAGTGGGTATATGGGTGGGAGGGGGTTCGATGCCTGGCTTCTGTTTTAGAAGAAGCCAGGATCAGTGGAGCTGCAGATTCTCAAGGGTGCACTCACTTACAGGCAGGACACTTGGCAGAGATCGGCGTATCTGGGCTGTCTGCTCTCTGGTTTGGCCCTGCTTCTTTGATGTGCTCCGCCAGTTCCGTGCTGCTGTCACTGCCAGGTTATGAGGTCTTGCTGCAGCTGGAGATTTCAGGGTGGTCACGTCAGTGGGAATCAGGGTAACCAGCCTTTCTGTTCTCTGGTTTGGCCCTGGTTAGTCTTAAACTGGAGGGCTGATGTGCCCCGCCAGCTCAGTGCTGCTCCGCCGCCAGGTTAGAAAGTCCCGCTGTAACTGGAGACTGGGTTGCTAGTCCAGATGCTTTCTGGGAAATCCTGGGGTCTCTTTACTGTGCTCTCCAAGCTTCGGAGGCCCAGCGCCTGGTGTGTCTAGCTTGTATGGCGTTTCTGTCTGGTTTTGGTGAGTATATAGCGTATTCTCTGTCACTGTGGTATTGGGCGGGCCGTACCGTCAGTGATCGCGATCCTGCGGAGCTAGTATGGCGTCTAGCAGACTCGGGCCCTGGGAGGATGGTGCAGCTGCCGCGTGTGAATCTGGGGCTCAGAGACACAGTACTGCTGGCCTTTGCCGATAAAGGACTTGGGGCTCAGCCTCAGTGGCTGCAGGCCCCAGGCAGTTAGGTCTGCGCTGAGAAAGGCGAGTCCGCTGTGCCAAGGAGGAGGGAGGTCTGGGGGAGGGGAGTGCCGAGAGATCAAAGGATCGTTTCTCACCTTCCCCAAACAAGACCCTGGGTGACCCGAGACCAAGGTTTTCACCTCCTGCGATGTTCCCTGTTGTTTAGAAAGTCTCTCCGTTGTTTCCCTGGCTTCAGAAGTTCTTCCACTCATCAACTCAGAACTTTTTCTCTTCCACAGCTTGGAAACTGTGTGTGCTAGTCGCCATCTTGGCTCCGCCCCCTAGGTATATCTTAGCTGTGATATTATGAATAACTATTCACAATTTAGAAATAAAATTGCCTTGGAGAATGGATTTCATGCATGTACATACACATGAACATAAATATTTATAAATATGCATATCCTGGTGTATACTATTAAGGTATTTTAAATATTTAGTGCTATTAGAATGTTTATATGCATCTATTGCTATCATTCTATTTTTATTTCACAATAAAAAAATTGACAACTCACAAAATACACCTAGTCTTAGGTTTTTAAAATAATTTTGTTAACCTTTGATATTTAATTTATATTAAGGCAGTTCCCTTTGATATGATTATTGATATTTTGAATATTATTATTTTCCCTCATTTATCAACTCTCACTAAGTTGAAAGCACTATTATAGGACTTAGGTTGCATCAGTTAGTAGAATAGACAAAGCTTTAGTATCTGTTTTTCCTTTAGAATTTTTAATTTAAATTATCTAATTAGAAATAAATAAACTGTTGTATTAATAAAATAAATGTTTTATTTCGATATGTAAATAAATTGGAAGGGAAAATCAAATGGGTTAATTATGTTGGATCATTTAAAATAATTACTAATTATTAAATATTTATATTAGATCATATTAAATAATTCTCAATTTTTCTGGTGAGTATATTTTAATCATTTCTTGTTTTCAGGTAGTGATTATTATGCACAATGATCTCATTAATATAAGGTAAACATTGAAAGGACATAGATTGAAGGATGTTCTAATAATGTATTAATTCCATTTTTAGTTATTTGAGAAAGCCCCACACTGCTTTTCTTTGTGATTTAAATAATTTGGCAACAACAATATAAACTGTTTACATGTTCTCATCAACACTATTTATCTATCATCTTTTTCATTATGATATTTGGTCTGTGGTAGTCTGAAACTCCTTTTCAATGCCGAAGAAATGTCAACAGATACTCCACCCAGTGTTCAACTGTCATTAGTTCATAAACATGTTCAAAATGATTAGCAGTCCAACTCTGCTGTTAATCCACAAAACAGATTTTCAGTGCACCATTTATTATAAATTACTTCCCATGCATCTACTTTCAAAAGTGACGTGTCAGAAATAAAAAGCAAATATCTTAAATGCACTTGGACTATCAAAGTCTTCAGTACTTTACATGAGCACAGATATAAGAGAGTCACAAATACTTGCTTTGATTTTGACATTTTACCATAGCTTTTAGAACATGTTCTGTCACATTCTGATCTGCCACATACCACAACTGACATTATCAGTCAAGAATTACTCCATGCTGCTATCAGGTGTCCATCCTTTCTAGAGAGAAAGGCACATAAAGTGTTTAGGTGGGATGCCATTGGTCTCCAGTGAAACCGAAGGGTTTTTTGTTTGTTTGTTTGTATGTTATATAAACATGTTTTTGTTTTAACCCCAAGTATGTGATTTTAGTTGGGAAATAGTTTATCCATATGTGTTAATTGTCTCGTGCAGAGCGTGGATTTTGCTAGCTGTTAAAGGCCTAACACGCACCTCACAGAGAAGGGCCTGGCCTAGGATTCTGAGAACATAAATGAGAGAGCAAGAAAGAGAAGGCGTGGCATGCATGTGGTGTTCGGTGTGGTATTTGGTGTTGGCATGTGGCATGTAGCAGTTTGGAGAACTCAGAGACAGGGTGGCGGTTCGGACAGACAGATGGAGAGAAATGCCCCAGGTGCAGCAGCTGTGGAGGAGACCACATCAAAAATTGATGAACATTGGAATAGATCCCTAAAAGAACCCTTGACCTTAAATAACTGGGAGAAATAAAGGGGTCTGGGCTCACTCTCCCAAATAACCTTTTCTCTCTTTTTCTTAGGGTTGGAGGATTGGTAAAGGTAGAGGCCTAAACACCCCAAATAAAGGAGAGTTTTTAAGAAGAGAACTACAGGTGGCTTTCAGGTACAGAAACAGTCTGCTCAGTGGCCATGGCATGGAGAACAGGTTGGGAGTAGCTGAATGAGACTTCTGATCCACAGCCAGACTTGGCATTATGAAGGAGAGGGGTTCCAAATTTCCACTCATTTTCACGCCTTGCAACATCAAACAAATTGAGTGTCTTGATAAATTTGTTCCCTTTCAAAAATTTTTAGATATTAATTTGCACTTACTTATCTAAATATTGAATCGAACAAACAATACAAAATAAAAGTGCTTGTGTGTGCATGTTTGTATGTATACCTGTATGCTTGTATATGTATATGTATCTGCCGGCAATTTGTAAGTGCTTTTTGGAGAGATACTCTAGTACTTGCCACATATTTATTTATTTATTTATTTATTTATTTATTTATTTATTTCCCCAGAATTTTTAATTTTTTAAAATTTATTACAATTTAATTTCACTTTGTATTCCAGTGGTAGCCCCTTCCATCATTTCCTCCCAATCCCACTCTCCCTCCCTCTTTTCTGCCCCTTCCCCTTCCCCAGTCTACTTATAGGGAAGGTCCTCCTCCCCTTTCCTTTGACCCTAACCTATCAGGTCTCATCAGTACTGGCTGCATTGTCCTCCTCTGTGGCCTATTAAAAGCTGCCTCCTCCCCCTCAGGAAGAGGTGATCAAGGAGCCAGCCACTGAGTTCATGTCAGAGACAGCCCCTGTTCCCATTACTAGGCAACCGACTTGAACACTGAGTTGCCATGGACTGCATCTGTGCAAGGGGTCTAGGTTATCTCCATGCAAGGTCCTTTGTTGGATTATCACTCCTTGAAAAGACCCCTGGGCCCAGGGTTTTTTTTGTTTGTTTGGTTGGTTTTTTTTTTTTTGGTGTTTTTTTTTTGTTTGTTTGTTTGTTTTGGTTTTTGGTTCTGTTGCTCTCCTTGTGGAGTTCCTGACACCTTCAGGTCTTTCTATCTCCCACTTCTTTCATAAGATTCCCTGAATTCTGCCCAAAGTTTGGCTATGAGTCTCTGAGTCTTGGCATCTGCTTAGATACCTTGCTGGGTAGAGTCTTTCAGAGGCCCTCTGTGGTAGGCTCCTGTTCTTTTCCCTATTTTCTCCCTTTTCGGATTCCCTCCCACTTGACTTTCTGAATGAGTATTGAGCATCTTACCGAGGATGCACTTGCCACATTTTAATCAGCTTCTTTGCTTGAGTTTTTGGACAACATGAATATTACTCTCTTTACCTCAAGAATGAATTTGTATATTTTCTTATTTTCTCCCAATCAGTGAACTCTATATAAAGTATTTGCTGTATGTGCAGAAATTTTTCTTTCTTTATATGCTGTTGTTTGTTTGCTTGCTTGTTGTTGTTTTCTCTGTAATGTAAAACCAAATAAACCCTTCCTTCTATAAATTACCTTGATCATGTTATTTTATAAAAGAATAGACTAGCTACTATGCAGATGCATTGAAATGATGGTTAAACTAATATAAACATTGGTTATAAATAATATTCTTTAATCAATTAAATGTAAACACTAATTAGCATTTTAATTTAAGTATTTTCTTCTAGGAGGAACTGTAGTCTGTCTTAAAAATAACATGGAATGAATAATTATATGGTCCAATAAAATGTATAAATTAGTAAAGGCTATGAAGAATATCTGCTGAACAAAGGACTGTGGATGTTTCCATGGAATATAATTATTAACACATTTCTACATAGACAAATATTTAAATATTCAAATGTGTGTAGTATAAAATTGAAACTTTACAGAGATAAAAATATATTTGAAAAAATCTTGGCCAGTAATTATGATTGCTTTATCAGTAACACGTCTACATTAAATATTAAAATATTCTGAAGTGAAGAAAAAAGATGCAAATTATGCAGTAGAACAGTAGTATTCTATCACTCAATTGCGTGTGAGAAGTGCTGAAGACCAGATTCAGGTCCTGAACTGGGAAGGTGCATCTGTGCAAATGAAGACATTGACTACCTGTTGACTTTAAAGCAAGTGGCCCCAATAGCGTGAGCCATCTTTATTTATGCAATCACAAGCCTGCTCTTCTGAGCAGGCATCACTAATGACATCACTACTTATTTTATTTAAAGAAGTCATAATATCAGCTCTATACAAGCCCCCTTCTTACAAAAAGCCCTTAATAGCTTCCCTTCCTTCTTCCTCCTTCCTCCCTCCAGCTGGATCAATCATCCCAACCTTCTTTTGTAATAAAAAGAACAATTTTAGCAAACTCCAAATAAATGTCTAGCCAGGCATGTCCTGTGGACATGAGCACATACCCATCTTGTACCAAATGCAGTTACACAGTTGTGCAAGCAAAGATAGATCAACTATTTGTATAAGTTCATTTATTGAATAGCACTCCTTTGTCACAATACTTTTTTTTAATTGTAGACAGAGACCTGCTCACTTTAACAAGCAACATTTCCTAATATGAACCGGTCAATTTCTGATAGGATTTTTTCAAGACCATTTTTTTAAAGTCTTTAGTGAACAGATACAACTTTACCATTTTTTTAGTCTTTGTTGAAACAGTTTCCTCAGAAGTTATACAAGCAGGATACATTGCTTTCTGCAACTGCCTAGGCTTACTCTGTGCAACTGCAGCTGTTTCTGTAGGGCCATGAGATTACGTGTCCCAAAATACCAAAGACTAATGTTCACATTTGGAGGGTGGATAAAGGCAGAGAGAAGAGAGGAGAAGGGATTTATCCTTGGAAAGAGTATTGAGAAAAACGTAGAAACACCCCTAGGGCTTTTAGCCTGAGTGAACCCAGCCTTGGCAGTGGCTGACAAAGTGAAACTAAGTAGCCATGAGTATAAACAGCAAAGCTAAAGCAAGGAGAGCTTGTAGCACAAGAGATCTCTCTAATAAGCATAATATGGCCACCAAAACTCATTGGAGTTTTTTGCCTAGGGGGAAGGGATTTCCATGGGCCTTGCTTCAAACGGAGTCCCATCAGTGAAGCACTTACATGCCGTTCTCTGCAGTTGCTGTATGGTCACGGCCGCTACAGTTTTTTTCACAGCAGAAGTGAGACTTGAGAGGATCTTCTGATATGACAGAGAATGAAGCAATCATTTGTGGTACTCACAATGTTTACTACCAGGTTAGAGATTTGGAAAGTTCTGTAAAAAATTATTAGTTTCTAAAATTAGTCCTATACGAATGTTCAGTTTTAAAAGAAGAGGACATTACATCTTTGTAAATCTATTAATATTGTCTGAACATTAATGTTCCACAAACCATAATTTGGGAAATGTTATCATATTTTCACTTAAAAATCTGGGAGGTGGCCAATATATACACTAATGACAGTAAATGTTTCAAATTGATGTTACCCAGTCATAGTTGTCCTGAAATGTATGTTTTTAATTAATTAATTATTTTTTTAAATTACACTTTATTCACTTTGTATCCCCACATAAGACCCTCCCTCCTCCCTTTCCGGTCCCATCCTCCCTCCCCCATCTTCACACATGCTCCTCCCCAAGTCCACTGATAGGGGAGGTCCTCCTCTCCTTCCTTCTAATCTTAGTCTATCAGATCATATCACGAATGGCTGCATTGTCATCTTCTGTGGCCTGGTAAGGCTGCTCCCCCTTCAGGGTGAGATGATCAAAGAGCAGGCCAATCAGTTCATGTCAGAGACTGTCCCTGTTCTTATTACAATGGAACCTACTTGGATCCTGAACTGCCATGGACTGTGCAGGGGTTCTAGGTTATCTCCATGCCTGGTACTTGGTTGGAGTATGAGTCTCTGGGAAGACCCCAGTGTTCAAATTTTCTAGTTCTGTTGCTCTCTTTGTGGAGTTCCTGTCCCCTCAAGCTCTTACTATTTCCCAGTTCTTACATAATATTCCATGCACTCTGCCCAACAGTTGGCCAAAGTCTCAGCATCTGCTTTGATAGTCTGCAGGGCAGATCCTTCAATAAGCTCTCTGTGGCAGGTTCCTAGGTTGTTTCCTGTTTTCTTCTTCTTCTGATACCCTTCCTCTTTGCCTTTCAGGATGGGGATTGAGTGTTTTAGTCACGGTCTTCTCTCTTGATTAGTTTTTTTTTAGATGTACAGATTTTACTAGGTTTATCCTATGTTATATGTCTATATGAGTGAGTATGTACCCTGTGTGTCTTTCTGCTTCTGGGACAGCTCACTCAGGATGATCCTTTCCAGGTCCCACCATTTACCTGCAAATTTCATGATTTCCATCTTTTTAATTTCTGAGTACTTGAGCCTCTTTTGTATATATGCCTAGGAGTGGAATAGCTGGATTTTGAGGAAGCGCTATTCCTAGTTGTTTGAGAAAGCGCCAGATTGATTTCCAGAGTGGTTGTACAAGTTTACATTCCCACCAGCAGTGGAGGAAGGTTCCCCTTTCTCCACAACCTCTCCAACATGTGTTGTCACTTGAGTATTTCATCTTGGCCATTATGATGGGTGTAAGGTGAAATATCAGGGTTGTTTTGATTTGCATTTCCCTGATGGCTAATGACATTGAGCATTTCTTTAAGTGTTTCTCTGCCATTCGATATTCCTCTACAGAGAATTCTCTCTTTAGCTCTGTTCCCCATTTTTTTAATTGGATTCTTTGGTTTGCTGCTTTTCAACTTCTTTAGTTCTTTACATATACTGGATATTAGCCTTCTGTCAGAAAAAGTGTTGGTGAAGATTCTTTTTAAATCTGTAGGGAGTCATTGTGTTTTGATGACGGTGTCCTTTGCTTTTCAGAAGCTTTTCAATTTCATGAGGTCCCATTTATTGATTGCTGCTCTTAGAGCCTGTGCCTTGGTGTTCTGTTCAGGAAGTTGTCTCCTGTGCCAATAAGTTCAAGGGTATTCCCAACTATTTCTTCTAACCGATTTAATGTGTCTGGTTTTATGTTGAGGTCTTTGATCCACTTGGACTTCAGTTTTGTGCAGGGTGATAAGTACAGATCAATTTGCATTTTTCTATGTGTAGACATCCAGTTAGACCAGCACCATTTTTTGAAGATGCTATCTTTTTTCCATTGTATGGTTTTGGCATCTTTGTCAAAAATCAGGTGTCCACAAGTATGTGGGCTTATTTCTGGGTCTTCTGTTCGGTTCCCTTGATCCACCATTCTGTTTCTATGTCAGTACCATGCAGTTTTTATAATTGTTGCTCTATAGTACAGCTCTAGATCAGGGATGGAGATACCTCCAGAAGATCTTTTATTGTAGAGGATTGTTTTAACAATTCTGGGTTTCTTGTTATTCCATATGAATTTGAGAATTTTTCTTTCCAGGTCTGTGAAGAATTGTGTTTGTAATTTGATGGGAATTACATTGAATCTGTAGATTGCTTTTGGTAAAATGGCCATTTTTACTTGTTAATCCTGCCAAGCCATGAGCATGGGAGATCTTTCCATCTTCTTATATCTTCTTCTAATTCTTTCTTCAGAGACTTGAAATTTTTTTCATACAAGTCTTTGACTTGCTTGGTTAGGGTTACACCAAGGTACTTTATGTCATTTGTGGCTATTGTGAAGGGTGTTGTTTCCCTAATTTTTTTTTCAGCCCTTTTGTCTTTTGTATACAGGAGTGCTACTGATTTTTTTTTTTTCGTTAATTTTGTATCCGGCCACTTTGCTGAAGGTGTTTATCAGCTGTAGGAGTTCCCTGGGAGAGTTTTGAGGGTCACTCAGGTATACTATCATATCATCTGCAAATAGTGATACTTTGACTTCTTCCTTTCCAATTTGTATGTCCTTGATCTCCTTCAACCGTCTTATTGCTCTAGCAAGGACTTCCATAACTATGTTGAAGAGATATGGAGAGAGTGGGCAGCCTTGTCTTGTCCCTGATTTCGGTGGGATTGCTTTAAGTTTCTCTCTGTTCAGTTTGTTATTGGCTATAGGCTTCCTGTGTATCACCTTTACTATATTTAGATATGTGCCTTGTTTTCCCGATCTCTCCAAGACATTAAACATGAATGGATTTTGTCAAATGCTTTTTCAGCATCTAAGGAGATCATCATGTGTTTTTTTTTTTCTTTCAGTTTGTTAATATGGTGGATCACATTGATGGATTTCCATATACTAAACCACCCCTGCATACCTGGGATGAAGCCTACTTGGTCATAGTGGATGATATCTTTGATGTGTTCTTGGATTCGGTTTTCAAGTATTTTGTTGAGTATTTTTGCATCAATGTTCATAAGGGAGATTGGCCTGAAATTCTCTTTCTTTGTTGAGTCTTTGTGAGGTTTATGTACCAAGGTGACCTTGGCTTCATAGAATGAGTTTGGTAATGTTCCTTCTGTTTCTACTTAGTGGAATAGTTTGAAGAGAATTGGAGTTAGCTCTTCTTTGAATGTCTGGTAGAATTCTGCGCTGAAACCATCTGGTCCTGGGCTTTTTTTGATGGGAGACTTTCGATGACTGTAATTGCCAAGTGAGAGGAAAGTCTACAGTGTGGAAATTAATTGGGACCAACCTGAAGTCTCCCAGTCAATACCTACCTGTTAAAGTTTCAGGGGAACAGTGAGCACACCCACTGCCTGAGATTGGTGCACATAGCCTCCTGTGGCGTCCCCAGCTGCCCTACAGGACCTGGACACCCAGCCTCTGGCCCAGAGTGAGACGCCCAGCCTCCAGACCAGAGAGGAGCCCTCAGTTGCCAAGCTAGAGAAGAGTGCACACAGCCTCTGAACCAGAGCGGCGCCCCCAGGAGCCATCTCAAACTTGGGTGCACAATCGGGCCCAGAGGGGAGCACTCAGCCTCTGACCCAGAGACTTGCTGGGGGCTCCTCTCACCTTCCCAGACAGAACTGTGTGCCCCAGGGTACCAGACTGCGTTTTCCTGTTGGGAGAAACCCCACAGCTAGGGAATCAGCAGGTTCTTCAAGAGGGCTGTACCTGGAAAACTGTAACAACAGCAGCAGCTCACTAAATTCAGAACAGAATCTATTTTTAAGATAAAGTTTGTTTGTATAGTCCTTATAATTCTTAAAAATTGATACCCTAAGTTTTTAAATCTAGAAGAAAGGTAATAATGAAAATAGCAGACTAATATTAACTAAATGATAATGATTACTGATGGTCTTTGATCAGAGGAAAAAAAAATCCTGTTTTAAGAACATGTTTAAAAATGTTTTGAAACCTGTTCTATGAAAATAAATGGTTTATAAGATGTCATACATCTATGGAATTGTTTGTCTTTTATTTGTTTTCTTTGTTGAGGGAAAAGATCATTAGAATCATGGAAAGCTCATCAAATCCAGTCTAAAGTTTACGTTACTTGATAAGTTACCTTTGGAGGCATACCATCAACTTGAGGAGATTGGACAATCTAGGTATTAGTTTGGCTACAGAAATGTGCAACTATTTGAAAGGCCTTTGTGGAAATGGCAGGAACAAGGATTGTGTAGGAAAGTGTTTGATTTATGTATTTAAAGGGCTGCCTTGAGCTTCCAAGCTTGAAAAGAGTATCTATGCTTGACTAGACCAGCAGGAGTGGAAATGAGCTATGCAAGTCAATGAAAGGATTATTTACCTACAATGCCTCATTTCCCTTTTGGCATTATATATGGATAAAACACCAGAGTGAGAAACATGACATTCATTTTCTGATTTTGTGAAATGGATTTTCTAAAGTGGTTTTGGTTTTTAAAAGTCATAATTACCTTGAAGATTGTTCTGCCAATGAAAAGAATAAAGATAGACAAAATGGACAAGAAATTAAAGAATATATATTTATAGATATGATATGATATATTTATAAGAATTTATTCCAACCAAGTACCAGACATGGAGATAACCTAGAACCCCTGCACAGATGTAGCCCATGGCAGTTAAGTGTCCAAGTGGGTTACATAGTAATGGGAAGAGGGACTGCCTCTGACATAATCTGATTGGCCTTTTCTTTGATCACCTCCCGCTGAGGGGAAAGCAGCCTTACCAGGCCACAGAAGATGACAATGCAACCACTCCTGATGAGATCTGATAGAATAGGATCAGCAGGAAGGAGAGGAGGACCTCCCCTATCAGTGGACCTGGGGAGGGGCATTTGTGAAGAAGAGGGAGGGAGGATGGGACTGGAAGGGGAGGAGGGAGGGGCTTATGAGGGGATACAAAGTGAATAAACTATAATTAATAAAAATAAATAAATTTAATTATAAAAAATTATATTGCCAATTTATAGATATAATATATATAAATATTGTATATATATACAATTAATATGTATGCCATTTTATAGTCATTCTTCTCTGATAATTGCCCATTTATATATATTAATGAATATATATTGTACACATACATATATACATAAATTGGCAGTTATCAGAGAGGAATGACTATAAAATATTTTGAATTAATTAATTTAAAAATATCTTCCAATTATTCCTGACCAATATTTAAAAATAAATTTACTTTTATAGTGGTTATTTTTATCAAGCCAATTTTGAATTTAGAAAATGCTCATACATTGAATTGCATTTTTTCCCCCAGGTAACTGTTCATGATGAGACTAATTTTAATCTCAAAGCTAAATTGTCCTTTGGAAATATATCTCATTCAGAGATTTCTTTTATTTTTTATTTATATATCTGCCAAAATCTCTAAGAGCCAAATTTTCTGGATTTTAATACAGCTCAAGCCCTTGATTTTCATTTAATTTTATCAAAAGTCAATTCATTTTGAACTCCTTGTGCACATAAACTCTTTCTCACACACACATACACACGCACACAAACACATAGAATAGATAAATTTAAACGTTTTCTAAAGTTTCAGTTTGTTTAATGATTACGTATTGTTCTCAGTGCTTACCCTGGAGTGAAAAAGGTGATGACAGTTTGGGCCTAAAAACCTAGCTGTATCACTTTTGACCAAGTGATATAGACACAATGGATGCTGCAACTCTACTTCTGAACACCAGCCCGAGTCTGAAAATTGCAACGTTCACTAACAACAATACTGTAGTTCATAAAATTCTCATTTTCAGTTTAAGTATCTCTATTTGTTTGCCATTCCACAGCTTCTGCTTCATTTTATTTCAAATTTCAACTTAAGACAACAGTTAAGGAAAATGTTCACATACTTCAAAAAGATAAGAAAGATTGTAAAAGAAAAATATTAATGAAAATTAAAAATTGAATGGATATTTATTGATTTTAATATGTCCTAAAATGCTTTCTTGAACTATAAAATATATGTTAAACATAAAATAACATTAAGGTAAACTAATCTATATTCAAATGGACCAAATCAGTGATGGAATATAATGGTTATCATATTTTATAACATGGTAGATAGAGGACAGAACTTTTAGAAAATTTAGAAATAGTGGGTTTGGTTCACCATCTGCTTTATATTTATAACAAGCAAATTAGTGAATAGTGAAAACGTACATACAGAGAGAGAAAAAGATACACACTATCTTGGATGTATTTCTGGAATTTAATCAATTCTTATTTGTAAAGTCATATTTGCCATTTAAATGGTGACTCATGTCACAAATGTATATAAATAAAGGATAAATTATATATTTTCCCCAAAATATCTCTTTTTTTGCTAAAATCTCTCCATACTGTAAGAAAAATTAAGACAGCCATGGCTGAATGGCAGCATGGAGAAGCATCCAGACTTTAGGACATTGGTAGTTTTTTGACCAGGCTCCAGAAACCTGAGGGTCTCACACAGCACTGAAAATCCCAGAGCCAATCTCTTCTCTACAGGTCACTTGAATTACTGTAAAGTAACAATGAGCACCCTAGGGAGATGCTTAATACTCATTCAGAAGGGAAAAGAGAATACACACCTGAAGTGGTTGAAGAGAGGGAACAGGACTGGAACCTAACATACATGTTCTCTGAAAGACTCCACCCAGCAGGGTATCAAACCAGATTCTGAGATCTACAGCCAAAATTTTGGCAGGGCAAAGGGAGTCTTATAGAAGAGTATATGGGGTAGAAGGACGTAGAGGGGACAGGAGCTCCACAGGAAGACCGACAGAGCCAACAAATCTGGGCCCAGGGGTCCTGCAGAGACTGATGTACCAACAAAGGACAATGCATAGAGAGGACTTAGACTCTGTAGTCAGAAGTAGCTAGTAAGCAGCTCAGTCTCTATATTGGTTCCCTAGTAAGGAAACCAGGGGCTATCTCTTACATGGACTCTGTTGCCTGCTCCTACCTCACTTCCCCCAGAAAGGTGGGGGGCTGGTCTTGCCAGAGAAAAAGGATGCAGCCAATCCTGATGAGACTTGATAGGCTGGGATCAGTTGGTAGGGGAGGAGGACTACTTCTTTTTCACACTACAGGAAAGGGATAGGTGGGGAAGAGGGAAGGAAGGTCGGCCTGGGATGAGACAAGGGAAGGGGCTATGCTTGGGATGTAAAGGGAATCAATTTTTAAAAAAGAAATTTAAATAAAAATTAGATACTGAATTTGGATTTATTTGTTGCACAAAAATTCAAAAATGTAAAAAGTAAACATATTGATTAAATTATGTTAAACAACATAATTACGGTAAACAACAACAAAAAATGAAGCGGGGGAGTAATATCATGAAAGCATGAGGTAAAATTATAATTTTGTAATGTTTGCTTCTTCAGTTCAATGCCGGTTGTGGTATGGATATCTCAGGCATGTCACAAATTTGAAAGGAATATTTATTGTAAAGTGTTGCTTTTATCAGCAATCCAGAATGATTTTTTAACTTCCTATCAAATTTGTAATTATTTCACATCAAAATATGGAATTAAAACAAATTATTCTTGCGAAAGTAGTTGGAATACATTTTCTCCTTAAATAAAATTAACTTTCAGAAGCAGTGTACTAGTTAAAACATTAAAGTGAAAACATAAATAACTATGAAGTATCTCTAACTAACTCACCAAATAGTTATGTGATTATCGTACAACACTTGTGTTTGTTACAGCTTTATGGTTTTATGCTAGTTTATGTAGTTTAATTACAACATGACACAAACTAAAGTTTTCTGAGAGGAGGAAACTTTAAGAAGGTTAATTAAGGAACATTAAGGAACATTAAAAAATGTGTGCTGCCAACTTAAGCCACGTTTATGTGTTGTCAAGCTACCACCTGAACTCAGTTTCCTGCTCCCTAGCCACTTCTCCCCGGATGGGATACCTAAGCAGCCCACAGAGGAAAAGGACCCAGACAGTCCTGATGGGACCTGATAGGCTAAGGTCAGACAGTAGCAGGGGAGGAGGACCTCCCCTATCAGTGGACTAAGGGAGAGTGTAGAAGAGGAAGAGGGAGGGAGGGGGCTACAACTGGGACACAAAGTGAATAAATTGTATAAAATAATAATAAAAATACTATGTAAAGATAATTAAATTAGAGTTTAATAATAACTCCATCAAGTAGTTGGTATCACAATGAGGTAAGGAACCAGAACCTTTCAAGTGCCGTTTCCTTTCTCAGGGACTGGGCTACATTTCTTTTGCTACATCAGGATGGTTGCTTTAGAAGTTTGTTGTTTTGCTGTTGCTTTTGAGAAAGGAGCTCAGCACTATAATTTTTTGTGTAGCTAAGAAAGATCTTGAACTTCAGACGCTCCTGAATGTTGGGAACCAAACCCACGACTTTGATATGAGCTCTTCGATTGCTGCTCCAGGCGTCATGCCTGCCTGCTGCCATGCTTCCCCCCATTACAGTGATGGACTCTTATCCCTCTGAAACCTTAAACCCAAGTAAACTCTTCTATCAAAAACAAGTGACTAAATAGAGAGAGAGAGAGAGAGAGAGAGAGAAGGATAAAAAGAAACAAAAAGAAGAAAGAGAAAAGAAAATAAAAGAAAATGGCTCCGTAGTCCAGGCTGTAGGCAAGCCAAAGGCATTTTTTAATTATTTATTGAATTGAGATAGTCCCATCCATCTCAATTTGGTGTTTGGTGACACTCCTGTTTGGCGGTGCTGGGATATATACAAAAGCAGGCGGAGAAAGCTTAGAGGAAGAAGCTCATAAGCAGCTTGTTCCATGGCCTCAGAATCAGCTCCTGCCTCCAGGTTTCCGTTTCACTTCAATTACTGTTTGGACTTCCTTTGATGATGAACTGTGATGTGGAGGCTTAACTAAAATGGAATGAGTGCTGTGTTCCGGAATCTGAAAGATCTACAATTTAGAGTATCATCAAGGATTATTTTTAATTTAAGAGATGCCCAGCCTTACTATAAATTCAGTGGGAAGCATTAGAGAGTGTTAACAATAAAAAGGAAAAGATCTATGTGCAAAATACATTCAAAATAAATGGAAAACCAATATATTCTAAATAGATTATAAAATATAAGAGAAAGAAATGAGAGAGAACATGCCTCCTGGATTTTCTTCTCTCTCTCAATCTCTCTCTCTCTTTCTCTCACTCACTCCTTGTATGTGTGTATGGGAGACCACGGGTAAATAGGTTGTCTTTAATGACTCTCTACCTTATTTTACTAATTTATTTACTTTTGAGACAGGATTTATTGTAATCTGATGATTGCTGTTTGGAGTAGGTAGGCTTGAGCATCACGCTCCTGGGAGTCTTCTGTTACCCGGTTCTAGTTCTAGGGTTAAAGGTTCTAATTACTGTATCTGAATTTATAGGTGTCTAGAAAACTCAGCTCTGTTCTTAATGACTAAGATAGAAGTACTTTAACCATTGCAAACATCTCCCCATTTAGAGAATATTTTGTTTTGGGCATAAATATAGAAGTGAGTACATGGATTCAATCTCTAATAATTTTTATTTTTCATTATTATTATTATTATTATTATTTATTATAATTTGTTCACTTTGTATCCAGGCTGTAGCCCCTCCTTCATCTCCACCTGGTCCTACCCTCAGTCCTTCCCCCAATATATATCTCCCCTAGTCCACTGATAAGGGAAGTCTTCCTACTCTACTATCTGACCCTAGCCTATCAGCTCTCATCAAGACTGGATCCTCTTTCTCTGTGAACTGGCAAGGCCACCTCATCAGGGGTAGATGATCACAGAGCAGGGTCATGCCAGTCACTGACCTTGCTCCCCTTACTAGGAGACTGAGCTGCCCTTGGACTACATCTGAGCAGGGGATCTAGGTCCCCACAAAGCACGATCCTTGGTTGATTCATCAGTCTCTACAGGGCTCCCATGGGCCCAGAGTTTTTGGCTCTGTTGCTCTTGTAGAGCTCCTGTCTCCTCCAGACCTTCCTATCTCCCTCTTTTTCCATAAGATTCCCTGAACTCTCTCCAAAGATTGGATATGAGTCTAAACATGTGCTTTGATATGATGCTGGGTAGAGTCTTTCAGAGGCCCTCCATGCCAGGCTCGTCCTATTCCCTGTTTTTTCCCTCTACTGATGTCCATCCCATTTGCCTTTCTGAGGGAGGACTAAGCCTCTTCCCTTTCATCCTCCTTTTTGTTTACCTTCTTTATGACTATAAATTTTAGTATGTTTATCCTATATTGTATGGCTAATATCCACTTATATGTGAGAATATACCATGTGTGTCTCTCTCCTTCCGGATACCCCACTGAGGATGATCTTTCCTAGTTCCATCCATTTGCCTGCAAATTTCATGATTTCCTTGATTTTAACAGCTGAATAGTATTCCATTGTGTAAATGTACCACACTCTTTGTATCCGTTCTTCAGTTGAGGGACTTCTAGTTTTCGTTTTTTTTAATAGATTCTGTGTATTATGACTAAATCTGTTATGAATGTGGTTGAGCAAATGTCCTTGTTGTATGGTTGAGAATCATTTGGTATATATGTCCCATAGTGGATTTTGAAGTAGCACAATTCCTAATTTCCTGAGAAAGCACTATATTGATTTTCAAAGCTGTTATACAATTTTACATTCCTACCAGCAATGGAGTAGGGTTTCCCTTTCTCTAAAACCTCTCCAGCACGCATTGTCACTTGAGTTTTTGATCTTCTCAATGCAATTCTCATCAAAATACTAACACAATTCTTTATAGACCTTGAAAGAAATATTCTCAATTTCATATGGAAAAAAAACACAATAGCTAAAACAACTCTGTACAATAAATGATCATCTGGAGGTATATCCATCCCTGATCTCAAGTTGCATTATAGAGCAAGGGAACTAAAAAAGGCATGGTACTGGCAGAGAAACAGACTGGTGGATCAATGGAATCAAATAGAAGACCCAGGAATAAACCCACACATGTACAGATACTTGATTTTTGACAAAGAAGCCAAAACTATACAATGGAAAAAAGACAACACCTTCAACAAATGGTCTAGTCTAAGTGGATGTCTACATGTAGAAAAATGCAAATAGATCCATATTTATCACCTTTCACAAAAGTAAAGTCCAAGACCTCAACATAAAACCAGACACACTAAAACTGTTAGAAGAAAAATTGGGAAAGAACCTTGAGCTCACTGGCACAGCAGACAACTTCCTGGACAGAACACCAAAAGCTCAGGCTCTAAGATCAACAATCAATAAACAGGACCACCTGAAACTAAAAAGCTTCTTTAAAGCAACGGACTGGTCAACAGAACAAAATAACAACCTATATATTCAGAAAAGTTCTTCACCAACCCTCTATCTGAAAGAAGGCTAATATCCAGATTATATAAAGAACTCAAGATGTTAAATACCAACAAACTAAGTAAGTCAATTAAAAAGTGGGGTACAGAGCTAAACAGAGAATTCTCAATAGAGGAATATTGAATAACAGAGAAACACTTAAAGAAATGCTCAGCATTCTTAGTCATGTGAGAAATGCAGATCAAATGACAGTGATATTCCACCTTACACCCACCAGATTCACTCTATATTTAAATTTTAGAACATATTCTAAGTTTGGGTCTCATCTATCACTTGCAAATTTATCACTTTGGTTTTGATTGAAAAAACAGACCAGATTACTTTTTTTTTTTTTTTCAGGCTACCTGAAAAACTAAATGTGAACAAGGATAATAGGATTCACGGGAAGGTAAACTTGCAGGGCAAATCTATAGTACAAACACTTGAGAATTGAAGATACCTAGGAAATCATATCTAACATGATTGCACAGAGCATAAGTCACCATATGCCATAAGCTGGCAAGAAATTTTAAAGAGAATACTTAGCAAATTGCTAAAAGCAGAGTACAGACTTGAGACTGAAAATCCCTTCTGTGTTGTATTTTGGGGATTCCCCTCATGAGTTTTTTTTTTTTTCCTCCAGATCCCTCACCAGATTCTAAAAGGAGTTTCAGAGAACATATCCCAGGGAGTAGTGCAGTAAAAATAGAAGAAAAAAAAAAAGTAGCCACAGTCACACCTGAATGAACATAACACAGTCCTGACCACTTGGGAAAGAATTTCATTTGAGGCCAACTTAGAAACTTGGGCTAGCTTTGAGATTTTTTTTTTAAAGGAAAATAATTACACTTAATTCACTTTGTATCCCCCCAAAGCCCCTCCCTCCCCCTTCTTCATGCATGCCCCTCCCCAAGTCCACTGAAAAGGGAGGTCCTCCTCTCCTTCCTTCTGATCTTAGTCTATTAGATTACATCAGGAGTGTCTGTGTTGTCATCTTCTGTGGCCTGGTAAGGCTGCTCCCCTCTCAGGGAGAGGTGACCAAAGAGCAGGCCAATCAGATTATGTCATAGGCAGTCCCTCTTCCCATTACTATGTAACCCACTTGGACACTAAATTGCCATGAGCTACATCTGTGCAGGGGTTCGAGGTTATATCCATGCCTGGTATTTGGTTGGAGTATGAGTCTCTGGGAAGACCCTGTGTTCAAATTTCCTGGTTCTGTAGCTCTCCTTGTGGGGTTCCTGTCCTCTCCAGATCTTACTATTTCCCACTTCTTACATAAGATTCCATGCACTCTGCCCAACAGTTGGCCATGAGTCTCAGCATCTGCTTTGACAGTCTGCAGGGCAGAGCCTTTCAGAGGCCCTCTGTGGCAGGTTTATAGCTTGTTTTCTGTTTTCTTCTTCTTCTGGTGTCCATCCTCTTTGCCTTTCGGGATGGGGATTGAGCGTTTTAATCAGAGTCCTCTCTCTTGATTGGTTTCTTTAGATGTACAGATTTTAGTAGGTTTATCCTATGTTATGTGTCTATATGAGTGAGTATATGTCCTGTGTGTCTTTCTGCTTCTGGGACAGCTCATTCAGGATGATCCTTTCCAGGTCCCACCATTTACTTGCAAATTTCATGATTTCCTTATTTTTCAATGCAGAGTAATACTCCATTGTTTAGATGTACCACAATTTCTGAATCCATTCTTCAGTTGAGGTGCATCTGGGCTCCAGCCATACCACTCCTAGGCATACATCCAAAAGAGGCTCAAGTACACAATAAGGACATTTGCTCAACCATGTTTGTAGCAGCTTTATTTGTAATAGCTTTGAGATTTTTAATACCACACCAAGCTATGGACACTAGTCTTCTTGCCTCCACTCAGAATAAGCAAGAGAACAAGCAAACAAAAAAAATCAATAAAAATAAATACACAACATAAAATGAGTTTTTGAATAACTGGAAGCACTGTAAGCTGTGAACATACTACAGGCAGGAAGGAATCACTGTTTGTGGAAGGAAGACAAATTTCTTTCTAAAAAGAACACAGTCAAAACAGGGATCCCAAGAATAATTGAGAGAATTATGTTATTCCTTCTTCTTCATAAAATCATACAACAGTTACAAATGGCAAACAGCACCACATACCTTACAACAACAAGACACAGACTAGGCAGAGTCATAAAAACTCTAACCACCAACCAGAAAAGGGGAAGGAAATGTAAACTGCACATAGCATCTTGGGCATATAATAACATCAAACTTAAAAGACATCATCAATTATATGCAGATTAAATGAGTCTTTGTGGTATATAATGCTCTTTTTTACAAAACAAAAAATACAAGCCACTGAAAAATTACTAAAGATGTCTAAAGAAGTAAAGCAAACTTCCAGAATAATTTCGTGTGATAACTCTGTTGTTTGTACAATAGAAATATAAAGAAAGTTGCTGCTGTCAATTAACTCTTAGTATGTAAATTCCTCCTTACTGAAGAGGTTTGCAGCATGTAAATCTAAATCTGTATCATCTACTGAGATGAGAATTAATTAAAAAGTTTCGATGGAGTTATGTACACAAGATTATGTAACACCTGGGAACCTTTTCCTAGATTGTACTATACTTAAATATGCAAAAAATAAACTACCTGGTTTCTAACTCTGGAAGTTTGAACCAACCATGGCCACTGAGTTGCACACCTTGATGGCTGCAGAGACATCCACAATAATAGAAATAAACGTTATTATTATTTAAAAGAAAATGGATATGCATTCTCATTACGATATGAAAAGAGAATAAGCAGGCTAGTGGTTTCCAGGGCTTGGGCCAAGGAGGGGTTTTAGTCATTCACTTAAAAGAGAAACATGACACAACTTAGGTTTATGCTTCTTAATTAGACAGTGCTCTGTCTTCGCTAGGTTGTTTTATGTATCCACTGGAAAGCTAGAAATTGTGGCAATATTCTAAAATTTATACTTTAGGTATAGGAGTTAATAGCTGCAGGTGCTTATAGAATGTTTGCAATACAAGAAATATAACTAAAAGTCTGAATTATTATGTAATTTTAATAAACTTCACTAGTTACATGACATTACAAACATTACAAAGATTAAAAACATTATCCAGAGGATGTCTGGTTTAGATAGTTAAAAGACTGAGAAACTAAAACAGTCTATAATTATTTACATTCAGATAACTGTTAATTGATTACATAATAAAATATTTTAAAATTAGAAAACAAAGTAAGAAAAGAGCACCTTCACATGGAGTTTAAATGAGAAAGAACTGAAAAAGAACAATCTGAGAAATAATTAGTTTGTATATAAATTTTATAAAACAATATTCTAAATGATCATGCAAACAATAAAAATAATGAAAACAATGTTAGACATTTATTTTCAATAACACTTCCAATTGAAAGAAGCACAAGATCCTCTTTGAAGATCTGGCAGAATTCTGCTCTGAAATCATCTGGCCCTGGGCTATTTTAGAATGGAAGACTTTTGATGACCACTTTTATTTCCTTAGGGGATATAGGATTATTTAATTGATTTACCTGGTCTTAATTCAGCTTTGGCAAGTGGAATCCATCAAGAAAATCATCCATTTTATTTAGATTTTCAAATTTTGTGGTGAATAGGTTTTTGAAGTAAGACCTAAAGATTCTTCTGATTTGTTCAGTGTCTGTTGTTATGTCCCCCTTTTCATTTCTGATTTTGTTAATTTGGATAGTGTCTCTCTGCCTTCTAGTTAGTTTGTCTATCTTGTTGATTTTCTCAAAGAACCAGCTCTTGGTTTCATTGATTCTTTGAATTGTTTAATTTGTTTCTAATTTATTGATTTCAGCCCTGAGTTTAATTATTTCCAGCTGTCTACTCCTTTTTAGTTTATCTGCTTCTTTTTTTTTTCCTAGGGCTTTTAGGTAAGACATTAAGTTGCTTGTATGAGATGTTTCGAATTTCTTCTTGAAGGTACTTAGTGCTATGAACTTTCCTCTTAGCACTGCTTTCATTGTGTCCCATAAGTTTGGGTATGTTGTGCCCCTTCATTTTCATTGAATTCTAGGAAGACTTTAATTTCTTTCTTTATTTCTTCCCTGACCCAGCTGTCATTTAGAAGAGAGTTGTTCGGTTCCCATGTGTATGTAGGTTTTTGCTATTTCTATTGTTGTTGAGGTCCAGCGTTAATCAATGGTGATCAGATAGGATACAAGGGATTATTTTAATCTTCTTGTATCTGTTGAGGCTTGCTTTGTGACCAACTATATGGTCTAATTTGGAGAAGGTTCCATGAGGTGCTGAGAAGAAGGTAAATTCTTCTGTGTTTGCGTATAAGTTTCTGTAGATGTCTATTAGGTCCATTAGATTTATGATCTCTGTTTGAGTTATTGTTTCTTTGTTTAATTTCTGTTTTGTTGACCTGTCCTCTGTTGAGAGTGGAGTGTTGAAGTGTCCTACTCTTAATGCGTGGGGATCTATGTGTGGTTTAAGTTTTATTAATGTTTCTTTTACAAATGTGGGTGCCCTTGTATTTGGGGCATAGATGTTCAGGATTGTGATGTCTTCCTGGTCTAATTTCCTCTTGATGAGCATGAAGTGTCCTTCCACATCTCTTTTGATTGATTTTGGTTGAAAGTATTTTATTAGATATTAGAATGGCTACTCTTGCTTGCTTCTTGGGTCCCTTTGCTTGGAAAACGGTCTTCCAGCCCCTTACTCTCAAGTAATGTCTATCTTTGTGACTTAGGTGTGTTTCTTGTATGCAACAGATTGTTGGGTCTTGTTTATGCATCCATTCTGTTAGTCTGTGTCTTTTTGTTGGAGAATTGAGTCCATTGATGTTGAAAAAGATTAATGACCAGTGGCTATCAGATCCTTTGGTTTTGTTGTTAGCTCTGGTAGTGTGTTTGTATGCTTGGCTACTTTTGGTTTTGATGTAGTGAGGTTATATTTTTACTGTGTTTTCTTGAAAATAGTTAGTTTCCTTGGGTTGCATTTTCTTTCTAGTATCTTCTGTGATGCTGGATTTGTGTGTATGTATGTCTGAAATTTATTTTTGTAGTTGAATACCTTATTTTCTTCAGCTATGATGACTGAGAGTTTTGCTGGGTATAGTAGCCTGAGTTGACATCTGTTTTCTCTTTGGGTCTGTATGATATCCCTCCAGGCCCTTCTGGATTTTATAGTCTCTGTTGAGAATTCAGGTGTGATTCTGATGGGTTTGCCATTATATGTTACTTGGCCTTTTTCTCTTTCAGTTTTCAGTATTTTTCTTTGTTCTGTATACTTGTTGTCTTGATTATTATGTGGCGGGAGGCTTTTCTTTTCTGGTCTAATTTATAGTGTGTTCTGTAGGCCTCTCCTTTAAGTTGAGAAAATTTTCTTCAATGATTTTATTAAAAATATTTTTTGGGAGAGGACCCTGACTAAAATGCTCAATCCCCGTCCCGAAAGGCAAAGAGGATGGACACCAGAAGAAGAAGAAAACAGGAAACAAGTTAGGAACCTGCCACAGAGGGCCTCTGAAAGGCTCTGCCCTGCAGACTATCAAAGCAGATGCTGAGACTCATGGCCAACTGTTGGGCAGAGTGCATGGAATCTTATATAAGAAGTGGGAAATAGTAAGATCTGGAGAGGACAGGAACCCCACAATGAGAGCCACAGAACTAGAAAATTTGAACACAGGGGTCTTCCCAGAGACTTATACTCCAACCAAGTACCAGGCATGGAGATGACCTAGAACCCCTGCACAGATGTAGCCCATGGCAATTTAGTGTCCAAGTGGGTTCCATAGTAATGGGGAGAGGGACTGACTCTGACATAATCTGATTGGCCTGCTCTTTGATCACCTCTCCCTGAGAGGGGAGCAGCCTTACCAGGCCACAGAAGATGACAATGCAGCCACTCCTAATGTGATCTGATAGACTAAGATCATAAAGAAGGAGAGGGGGACCTCCCTTATCAGTAAACTTGGGGAGGGGCATGCATGAAGAAGGGAGAGGTAAAGTGGGATTGGGAGGGGAGGAGAGAGGGGCTTATGGGGGGATACAAAGTGAATAAAGTGTAATTAATAAAAGTAAAAAAAAAAAAAAAAAAGAAAATATTTTCTGGGCCTTGAGGAGGGAATCTTCTTTTTCCTATTATTCTTATGTTTTGTCTTTTCATGTTGTCTTAGATTTCTTGGACCGTCTGTGTCAGGAATTTTTTAGATGTATTATTTTCACTGATGGACACATCAATTTCTTCCACTGTATCTTCCACACTTGAGATTCTTTCTTCTATCTTTTGTAGTCTATTGGTTATGCTTACCTTTGTAGTTCTGTTTTTTCCCTATGTTATTTTTCTCCACAATTTCTTCCATTTGTGTTTTCTTTAATTTTTCCAATTCTGTCTTCAGATCTTGAGCCATTTTGTTGATTTCCTTCAGCTTTCTGACTGTATTTTCCTTCAATTCCTTCAGCTGTTTGTTAGAACAATCCTCTGTTTCTTTCATTTCTTTCAGTGACTTAAGTATTTCCTCTCTAAAGACCACAAACTGTTTGGCTGCATCTTTCTGTATTTCTTTAAGGGTGGCCATAATCTGTTTGTCTTTATCTTCCTCCATTTCTTTATGGATGGCCATAATCTCTTTGACTTTATCTTCCTCTAGTTCTCTACACATTTTATTTGTATGTGTGTGTATTTGTGTGTATATATTGCTTTGCACAATCAGGAGGCAAGGTACATAATGAAATCAGAACATTTATGCAGAAAAAAATAATAACAACAGGCTGAAAGAACACCACAACTTCATATTTATCAAGCTGTGGATAATCCTCTGAATAATGTCCTCTTTTAGGTACATTTTTGTCACCTTCATGTTATAAAAACTATATTTCTACATTGTATCTATTTATGACAAAGTTCCCAAAGCTAAAATTCAGGAGAGCCTTGGTTTCATTTTAATTATTTCTCAGTTTTACAGATTGCTAATTATTTTATACTATTACTATAACAGTGTTTCATCTGTATTCACTTAGTTTCACTTAACATCACCTAGAAGACAGTGAATTTATGTAAGCCTGTGGTGTGCTGTTTTTCTGTTTTATAATACGTTATTAAGTAGACTTTAACTTATTTTTGTATTGTTCTATTTAGAAAAAGAAAACATTTTTAGCCTTACTAAAGAATGATGGAGTATATCATATATATACATATATACATGTGCAATACTTACAAGTTAATAGGGATGACTAAACATGCCTGAGTTTTAAACACAGAAGATATGATTTTTATTTTACAGTGCTAAAGGCAATACATACATGTAGATATGAATGTATGCATTTATATATGTTACACACATTATATATATATATATTCCCTAACATTCTAGATTCTCCACTATTATGTATTCTGAAAGGATAATATCTGTCAATCTTGACATTGAAATGTTTTAATGTAATTCCTGGATGAATTGAAATTACCATACCCTGGTCAACAAATATTTCTGATTAAGAGAAGACAGTTTTCAAGAGTATATATCATTCATTGCTTCTCAAAGTTCTTTCAAAGATTATGCGTATTTTGCATGCATTTAAATTTTGTAACACACAAAGCTTTCCTACTGAAACAATTTGAACAAATTTCTATTGACAATAGAAGAAAACTGAATGTCCCATAGGCAAGGATACAGACAAGAGGAACTCCATTAGTATTCATATGTGGTGTTAGAAAGTCTGCATTGTAAAAAGAAGCGTATCATGAGAGATAAAATTCATGCTATAGTTATACACTCTACAGTTCAAGTTCCACAATGTCTATAATGTGAGCCATATGTCCAAATCTAAAACAGCACTTCATTTTCTTAATGTACTCATCTGCCTAAATCTGTTTAACTTAGAGAAAACATAAGGGCACATAAAATGCTTCTGAAAGTTTTCGTATTGATTATGTGTAGATTTCATGTTTTTTTTTTTTTTTTCAGGTAAATAAAACAGAATTTCAATGGTAGGTAGGCATTATGTTTTGGGAAGGAAAATAATGTTGGAATAGAAGAAGAATGTTTATTGCTGATAATTTTATTAGGTGATGGGCTCCCTAGAATGTTGCAGGCAGGAAAACTCATTGGTTCCACAGAGGAATGTTGTTTATGGTTCATTAGATACATTCAAAATTTCCCACTTATTATCCTGTAATGTACAGAAGCCATACCAGTATTTCAGACATTTATTTTGTTGGGTTCAAGAATAAGTTTACTATACATTTTTATTCATATTATATGTATAATTGCATCTTCACCTTAGAACACGTAAGGAAATGGAGATTGATATCACCTCCATGTTTTTAATATCCTTTCAGTTGTTCTAAAACTTCAACTTTAAAGATTAAAATATGTATTTATATTCAATAGGTAAGAAAATGAAATAGTAAGAGACTCACTGAATAATATTTAGTAATGCCCAAGACCCTTGCTTAAATTAGAAGATGATTACTGAACATGTTGGACTCATTCCATCTCATCAGCCTATGAAGACCTCAGCTGGGCCAGAGTAAGGAAAAGGAGGGAGTGAGAGGAGATAGAAAATGAGTGACTGTGTGTTAGATAGAGTAGCCAATTAAAAGCGCCAAAGAAAATAATTCAACAGAAAGTGTGTATTAAGATGGAGTAGTAGTTTTAAGTCTGGGGGAGACATCACTTTCCCAATTTTTTTTTCTCATGGAAAAGCACAGTTGGATATTCTGGTGGACTAGCAGACAGAAATGTCATGTTAGTGTTCCAGGAAGGCAATGACCTGGGCCAACCTAGAATGAGGAGCATAGTAAAAGTAGGATCAAAATTAAAGGAGCCGAACGTATGTTTAAAGTTTCTCTTTCTTACTTTCTACAATCTACTTCATAGGAAAACCTGTATACAGAAATCTGAAGACCTCCTCCCACCAGAGGATATTAAGAGGAATGAATGCTATAAGTGCTTGAGTGCAGAGCCTGTGGGAGGATCTGCTCTGCATTCTGTACTGCACTCACACAGAACTCACACTTGGGGAGGGCTGCTTTCCATTGAGCCTGTTTGGAAAACCTTCATAACTTCTGCTGTTGGACCTTACCAATTAAAAGAAAATTCTACCCAGAACTCAGACTACAGGAAATTTAAGCAGTTAGACTAAGGATTTGGGAAAAAATTTTACCACAATAACTTTGGTACTATTTAACGAGCACATAATAAAGTAATTTCCTGATTTAAAGATTAGTTAATTGTGACATTCAACTTGTTGAAATGCCATATGCTCTGAAATGTCTATCTATACTTAACTGAAAGTTAACCATGGAATCTGGAAAAAAAAAAAACAGAACAGAATGTTATATTGGCAGAAATGTAAAGGATTCCTAAATAGAAATGTTCAAGGATATATGCTTCATTGTATAATTTTAGATTTGGATATCATCTGATATATCAAAGCCAACCAATTACTATTATATAAGACAACATGTCCTTATAAGTAGAATTTTTAAAAGTTTCTCTGGGCTTGCAAATTGTATAATGCTGGATGGGGATCTAAAATCTAAAGCTGCTGTTTTAAGAGCACATTATTCATCCTCTGTATTACATTACTCTGAAGTCAGGATTTGAATCACTTAGTGTTACAAAAATAGCACAAAATGATTCTTCACAGTAAACCATGGAATATTTTTTTTTCAAAAATAATAAGGTAGATGTTTTTAGGGAAATGATGGCCAAGAAAAAAAAAGTATATTCAGGCATAATACTCAGAATAGCTGGCATAATTCATCAGCCAGTATTAAAAAAAGCTATTTCTATTGTATTTGACTTTCCTAGTTTATTGATATATATTTATTGTTGAGTGTACATTTACTGAGAGTCTCACAATGCCTTAAACAAGTATCCTGAGCTGTACGTCTTGGAAACAAACAAACAAAACCATTTTTTTTCAAAATCCTGAAAAAAAAAATTCTCAGAAAAACAATACAGCTGTGACAAGATTCTGTGCTCTCTTTTGCTTTGAAGAGTTCTTTCCCATTTGAGCTCGTGGGGTCTTTCCAGTAAATTGCATATGTATCTCATAGCTTTATTTAAATTTAATCTTGCTAAGAGCCAAGATCAAAAGTTCTAACAAAAATGAAAATTTAAATGAACATTTTTTCTAAGTATATCATCACTCCTAAAATCCTATAATATGAATTTAGCTTATAATGCATAGCTGTAGAGTGTTTAATTCTATATCTTATTTATGTTACATCTCATTGAGAGAAACTATGTTAACAAAGGTAACTTACTTGGGAATGGGTTTTTGTTGGCTCTCATACCATCATGGTGGTAGGCCTCGACAGCAGGAGTTTGTAGCAGACAGCTTTATTTCATACACAATCAGTAAGTGGAGAACAATGAATACTTGTGCTCTGTTAACTTTATTATTTTTATAAAGTCCAGGATTTCAGCCTAGGGAATGATGCATCCAATGAAAAGCAGGTCTTCTGTCCTCAATTAACTTCAACAGTAAGAACTCCCACAACTGTTCACAGAGGCCTATCTCTCTGATGATTATATGACTCATCCAGTTGACAACTGAGACTATCATGTCTGTTATCTATGAATAATTTGAGTACAGATAAAAAAAATTAAACAGCACTTTTCAAAATTCAATACAAACAAGGGGCAGCACCAGCCTTTCATTTACTATATATTGCATCAGATGCTTTATTTTAAAATTGAAGTCTTAATAAATTTTAGCATTTCAGACTCTATTTGAGTTAACACGGAAATAGTTCATAGCACTGTGTACAGACAAACATAGCCTGATGAGTTTATCCATATCATTTTCTTGATTAGGTTGCATTTCATGAGAAAATCAAGAAAATTTGCTGAAGTAATATCAAAAGTCTGTTCATCACCAAAGGTTAAACATACAAGGTGAATATATCCTGTAACCTTGAACCACATATGAGTGGTATTCAAAAAGAGATTCCTAGTAGCAGAGGGCATAGACACTGAAGAGGACATCCTCTAACTAGACTAGTCTTCTAGTCAAGGGTGAGGAAATTCAATCTACCCACAAAAACTTCTCCCCAGAATTTATTCTGCCTATGAGATGTTCAGAGATTAAGATAGAGCAGATAGATGAGATAATTGGGGAGAGCCTGGCACAACCAAAGGCCCACCCTATTGGAGTGTTAACCTCTAACACTGTGAATCATGCTCTGCTAAGCTTGCAGACAGGAGCCTGACAGAGTTGTCTTCTGAGAGGCTACCAAGTAGCGCCTCAGAACAGATTATGAGACTCACAGCCAAACATTGGTAAATGAGTACGGAGTCTTGGGGAACAGTATAAGGAAAGAGAAAAAGACCCAGAAGTGACAGGAGCTCTACAAGAAAAACCACAGAGCCAACCAACCAAGGCCCAGAGGGGTTTATAGAGAGTGAAGAATCAATCAAGGACCATGCATCAACTGGACCTAGGGCCCCTACAAAGATGTATTAGATGGGCAGCTTGGATTCCACGTGGTTACTCTAGTAAGGGAAGTGTTGCTTCATCAGATACAGACTCACTTGCTAGTTTTTAGTTAACTTTCTCCTGGCAGGACAAGCCACAGGAGAAGAGGACATATTCTGTCCCTGGTTGCAACTTGATGAGCTGTGATGTATGGGAAAGGAAGCTCCCCTTTTCTGGGGAAAAGAAGTGTGTGGGGGAAGGGCTTCAAGAATGTAAAGTGAATAAAATTTTTAAAAATGAGAATAAAATAAAAAGTCACAAAAATGATTCCTTAACAAATTGAACCTCTTCCTGAAGTGTGGGATGTTCTATCATAAACTTCAGTGGATATGAGCAATGTTTAGATATCTGCTCCTATTTTCTGTCTTTCTGATTCCCTTTACAAAGATTAGTTTCCAGTATGCTAAAATATTTCTAAGTGCTATAAATAGTAATATTCTGAAATGCTAATAAGAATGGAGTTCAAACATGTTAAAATCGTATTTGTTCTCAATCTGGTTTTTACTCAAAAGGTTTTATCCCCTAAACTTGATGTGGTGATAGTGATGATGATGTGTGTGTATGTGTTTATAAAGAAAACTCATAGCAAGTTATTTATCAGCTCAATAGTAAGCCTAAATTATAGTCACTAGCATGATGTCATGTAAGACTGTTATTGCCAGTTCAAAGAGAAACAGTATGTATTTTGGTGGGTGGAGAGGTAGCAGGGTTTGGTAGGATTTGGGTAAAAGAAAACCATGATCAGAATATATTGTATAAAGATTATTTTCAATATAAAAACATAAATAAATAGGGCAATATCACTGGTCACTGTGAAGCCAATGCCTATGTCGTAAATAATAATTTATCTTAGATTCACAACTCTTTTTACGTTAAGGATAAATTAAAAATATAATCATCATTTTTTAGTGAATACAGAAGGCAATGGAGAAATTCTTACTTACTATTAATATTAGCGGCTATACCTACAAAGTCTTGCCAACATGGCAGTCTAAACCTGAACTGAACAAGAACAACACCAACAGACATTTTAAAATAGACAGAGACTTATGCATAAATCCTCAATCCTGAAAATATTATTATTAAAAAATGCTGAGCATGGGAGAAATAGTCTTTCATTTTAAAAATCATACCAATATGTTATGCACTGTCAAATGGTCAGCCCTGCAAATAACCATACAAGTAATGTTAAATATAAACCATAAAAGTTTATATTTAGAGATATATATGGACATATATGCATATATATACATATATGCGTGTAACAATATTTAAGAAAAAAAGAGGCCTTATTTTGATTGCTTGTTGTTATTATTAATTCAATTTTGGCTGTAATTACAACTTCAAACTACATGTTTTCTCATATAAACAATCACATACTTAATTGTTTGGAATTTTTAAAATCTTAATATTTTAATAAAAAAGGAAGAAAAGCACTGCTTTGTTGGGTATTAAAAAATGTAACAATGTAGTTAGGGATGGTATTCTTATTATTGAAGTCTTTGTTTTATATATTTTTATTCATATATATGAGATAGCATTATAAATTATATTAACTCTAATATTTCAAAATTCTTTATAGTAACCACAAAATATGTATCCTTGAGACTTATTCATCTTGTGTTTAATTATAGGTTTCTGCTACATCTTCACCAACCCTATATCTGACAGAGGGCAAACATCCAGAATATATAAAGAACTAAATAAGTTAAAAAGCAACAGATCAAGTAATCCAATTAAAAATGGGGTACAGAGCTAAACAGAGAATTCTCTGTAGAGGAATATAAAATGGCAGAGAAACACTTAAACTGCTCAATGTCTTTAGCCATCAGGGAGATTCAAATCAAAACGACACTGAGATTTCATTTTACACCAATCAGAATGGTGAAGATCAAAATCTCAAGTGACAACACATGCTGGAGAGGTTGTAGAGAAAGGGAAACCCTCCTCCATTGATGGTGGGAATGTGAACTTGTACAACTACTTTGGAAATCAATCTGGTGCTTTCTCAGACAATTAGGAATAGTGCTTCCTCAAGATCCAGTTATAGCAGTCCTAGGTATATATCCAAAAGATGTTCAAGTACACAACAAGGACATTTGCTCAACCATGTTTGTAGTAGCTTTATTCGTAATAGCCAGAACTTGGAAACAACCCATATGGCCCTCAATGGAGGAATGGATACAGAAACTGTCGTACATTTACACAATGGAATATTACTCAGCAATTAAAAACAAGGAAATCATGAAATTTGCAGGCAAATGGTGGGATCTAGAAAAGATCATCCTGAGTAATGTATCCCAGAAGCAAAAAGACACACATAGTATATACTCACTTATAAATGGATACTAGACCTACAAGATAGGATAAACATACTAAAATCTGTACACCCAAAGAAGATAAACAAGAAGGAGGACCCGGGGTAAGATGATCAATCCTCACTTAGAAAGACAATTGGGATGGACATTGGATCTAGGAGAAAACAAGAAACGGGACAGGAGCCTACCATAGAGGGCCCCTGAAAGACTCTACCTAGTAGTATATCAAAGCAGACTCTGAGATCATAACCAAACCTTGGGCAGAGTGCAAGGAATCATATGAAAGAAGGGCGAGTTAATAAGACCTGGAGAGCACAGGAGCTCCACAAGGACCAAATATATCTGGGCACAAGGGCCTTTTCTGAAACTGTATCTGCAACCACGGACCATGCATGGATATAACCTAGAACCCCCACTCAAATGGAGCCTATGGCAGCTAAGCATCCAAGTAGGTTCCCTAGTAAGGAGAACAGGGACTGTCTCTGACTTGAACTCAGTGGCTGGTTCTTTGACCTCCTCCCCCAACCCCACCAAAGGAACAGCTTTTCTAGGCCACAGAGGAAGTCACAGCAGCCAGTCCTGATAAGACCTGATAAACTAGGGTCAGATGGAAGGGGAGGAGGTCCTCCCCTATCAGTGGACTTGGGGAGGGATAGGGAGGAGATAAGGAAGTGAAGGTGGTTTTGAGAGGGAATGAGGGAAAGGACTACAGCTGGGATACAAAGTAAATAACCTGTAGTTAGTATAAAAAATAAAAATTATATTTAAAAATGTTTCTGCTACATACTAGTATTGCCTTATTTATAACTCACACACTCTCTATAAAATAAGTCATCAGTAAATTTTTAACTAAAATAAGATAAAATAATTAATTTTAAAGTGACTATTATCTATATAACTATATAATGGTTGATACTTTGCCAAGGTAAACTGGTCATTGATATTATACAAATAACTGAGGAAATATATTTAGAATTCTGTTTATTTTTATTGAAGAATTCTTTAGATAAAATCTTATGTGAGCATTTGTAGAAACTAGTATTTTTCTCGGCAATAAGATAAATTAAATCTTACAGTGTAAATTCATTATGAAAGGCGTGAGTGTTAAATTTTGATCCATATTATTTCTACATTATATTTTTCTTCCTCTTCTAGAGGAGTTTTCCAGACTTTAGCATGGAAATGAGAATACAACACATGCATATCAGTGGCAGACTTCCTAAGCAAAGAACTGCCTTGGGAAGGGTTGTGCTATAAAAAGACAGTGACTATTCAACTATGACCAAACTACCCTCACTAACATAGGTCAAAACAGCAGGTTAAGCATTGCTTAATGCCACCTGGAATACCAACTCCTCAGATAAATTTCTCTTGTATGCTGTGTTTAATGTCACATAATGTTTCTCCTGTAATCGTCTGAAAATTAACTTTGGTTAATCGCATTAAATTTCAGGCATGAATTGGTGATATAGTGACAAAACCAGTTGTTATAGATTGTTGCCTGAATTGACTGGTAGTAATTCCTCCAATTTAACTTAATTTACAATATCATACAATGCAGCACACATTTTTCATTGTGCTTAGCAAATTTTTTATAGTATTATATCTGCTTAAGAATTTGCATTCATTTCATTCACTGGCCTTTAAACAAATGATGAATAAATTTGCCCTTCTTTAAAAAAGAAAGAAAAAAGAAAATTACTCATTTTTATTTGATTTTGTCACATTTTAAGAGGTGGAGATAGTTACTGAAGCAGTTGAATGGACAGCACAAGGTCATTCTCCCTCTACTCCTCCATTTTCTTTTAGAAAAGACCACACCTAGTAATGATATCAACTGAGCAAATCATAATAAGATGCAGCAAGACTAGGCATAAACACTCATAACAAGGCTCATTAGGAAACACAATATTGTGGAAAGGGCCCCATGAGTAGGCAAGAGTCAGAGACATTACCACTGTCATTGTTAGGAATCCAACAAAACCCCAAACTAAATAACCACAGCATGTACTCAGAGGGCCTGGTGCAGACCCATGCAGACTTCGTGGTTCTGCTTCAATCTCCATGAGCTCTTATGAGCCCTGTTTAGTTGATTCTGTGTGTCAAGTTCTCAGGTCCTCCACACTTTTGGCTCCTACAATCCTTCCTTCCCTTCTTCTGCAGTGTTCCCTGAGCTCCATCTAATGGTTGGTTTGGAGCCTCTTTATCTGGTCTCATTAGCTGCTGGACTCTCTGATTATGACTGGGCTAGACACTAATCGATGAATATAGCAAAATATCATTAGGAATTGTTTTATTGACTTTTTTCCTTAGGGGACATAGGACTATTTAATTGATTTACCTGGTCTTAATTCAGCTTTGGCATGTGGAATCGGTCAAGAAAATTGTCCATTTCATTTAGATTTTCAAATTTTGTGGCATATAGGCTTTTAAAGTAAGTCCTAATTATTGTTTGGATTTCTTCATTGTCTGTGGTTATATCCCCTTTTTTGTTTTTGATTTTGTTGATTTGGATAGTGTCTCTCTGCCTTTTAGTTAGTTTGGCTAATGGTTTGTCTATCTTGTTGATTTTCTCAAAGAACCAGCTCTTGGTTTCATTGATTCTTTTTTCTTTCTTTCTTTCTTTCTTTCTTTCTTTCTTTCTTTCTTTCTTT
>NW_026596057.1:28367543-28422689 GCF_907164565.1 Psammomys obesus
TTTCTTTCTTTCTTTCTTTCTTTCTTTCTTTCTTTCTTTCTTTCTTTCTTTCTTTCTTTCTTTTTCTTTCTTTCTCTCTCTCTCTCTCTCTCCCCTGATTATCTAACTATCTAACTCTGGGTCTGTCTTGTTATTGTTCTTCCCTTCACAGTTAATATCCAATTTTAAGTGACTACATATCAGGTTTGTCTTTCTAATTTAGAGTTTTCTAGCTCAGGATGATTTTTTTCTAGGCCATTCACTTTCTTGTAAATTACATAATGTCATTTTTTTCTAACAGCTAAATTGTGTACATATATCACAATTTCTTTATCCATTGGGAGACATATAGGTTCTTTCCAGTTTTTAACTATTATGAATAAAGCTGTTATGAACATAGTTGAGCAAGTGTCCTGTGGTACAATGTAGTGTGTTTTAGGTGTATGCCTGTGAGTCATATTGTTGGATCTTGAGGTTGAACAATTCCCAATTTTCTGAGGAATCACCACAATGATTTGCAATAGTGGCTGTATAAGTTTGCACTTTGTAAGTCTCTGTGTTAGTCACCATCTGATGAAATAGAAGCTTCTCAGATGAAGGTTAGAGAATGCATTGTTAGTGAATATAATAAGTCGGTAGGTATTCATTCAGTACGATGTTCATCACACACAACTCATTACAGATTACATACATGAAAGTGACTGCAGACTAGAGACTGCAGAGGAATTTTAATCCACCAGCATGCTGCTCTGACAAGGGGTCATCACATCTAAAAACCTTCTATGTCTATGTGGTCCAGCAGAAACACAAACATACCCTTAATATACACCTTTACTCTCAAACGACGAAATATTAGTTTATAGAATGAATCATGGATGTTTAAAAGTGACATCTAATTGAGGAGCAGACAAAATGATGACTCAGAGAAATATTTGAGAGAATGAGGCAGAGATCAGTATAATCCCAACTCTCAGGAGTACAGAATAGGAAACAGAGGCTATTTAAGAGCAGTACACGGACAATAGTGGAGGACAGGAGTAGTGGAGTAGTATGTGGCAGTTTGTCCAGGACAGTTTTAAAAGGACAGGTTACAAAGAGAACAAGTTAGACATGGGTGCAGACAGAATGAGCCAGAGAATGAAAAAGAGCCATATTGCCAAAGTTAATTTGAGATAAGCACAACAAGTTAGTCAGAAGCTGGGAAAGAAGCAAGATGGAATCAGTCACCTTGGAGAGGATGAAGAACAGCTAAGTTGAACCAGCCTTCCAGAGTTCAGAAAGAACTAGAAAGGGTGAGTTTATTCAACAGTAAATCTCAGAGGCTGAAAAACTTTAGGCCTAGGTTAGCAGATGGAGACTGGAAGCAGATGCCTTCAAGTGATGTGGAATTGCAAATACATATCATCCCTCTAAGCTAATTTGCTCTTTCCCTGCTAAGCATCTCAAGTTGCTTACCATGGTTGTTCCTGCCTCATCTGCTTGTGTTCCAGGAGGCAAGCCCTCAGGGTCCATTCAGCCCAACAGGGACTGCTTTCTCTTTGGATTCCTCTCCTGGTTGGCTCCTCAGCCTGGTGGTCTCCTTCTGACCCCAAGGCTGTGAACCTAAGCTCCTCCTTGTTTTCTACTGCCCACTTACAGGCTTCAGCAAATTTACCAACCAATTAACATTAAATTAGGTGGAACCAAGTTTATACAAGACCAGTATATCTGAGGCTGTCCTCAGCTTGACTGAAATCAGACCTTGGGGACCAGTAATTTAATATTTGAATGCATAGCACCAGATCAACACCCAACAGTCAAAGTTTAGGTGTTCAGAAAATTAGATTGTATGGAGGCTAGAAGCTTCCAGGCCTAAGGATAGTTACAACAGAGAAAGAAATGCCCTGGGTTCAACCTCAGCCATGTCTTCACACAGTGTGAGCATGGCTCTCATATCTTCTCTCTCATCTGAGGAGATAAAAGCAACATTAATACTAGACAGATGGAAGACACACAGAGAAGTGGAGAATTCACATATGCTATCATGTGTCCTCAAATAGTCCAAAGGCAATGATGATAGATACCAGAAGTGGTAGAAGAGAGAGAACAGGACAGGAGCCTACCACAGATGTCCTCTGAAAGAGTCCATAAAGTAGGGAACTGAAGCAGATGAAGAGACTTTGGGCAGAGGTAAGGGAGTCTTATGGAAGAAGGGGGAGATAGGAAGACCTGGAGGGGACAGGAGCTCCACAAGGAGAGCAACAGAACCAAAACATCTGAGCCCAGGAGAGCCTGTAGAGATTGATGCAGTAACGAAGGATGGAGAAAACCTAGTTACCCTACTCAGATGTAAACCATAGGCAGTTCAGTCTCCATGTGGGTAGGGAAGAAGGAGCAGTCTCTGACGTGAACTATCTTGCCTGTTCTTTGACCGTCTTCCCCTGGCCTGGTGGCCTTACTAGGTCACAGAGGAAAAAGATCTAGCAAGTCCTGTTGAGACCTGATAGGCTAGGGTCAGAGAGTAGGGAGGGAGGACTTCCCCAGATCAGTGGACTAGGAAAGGGGAATAGGAGGGAGGGAACAGGGAAAGAGAAGGGACCTAGAAGAGATAGAGGAGGGGCTGCAACAGGGATTCAAAGTGAATAAATTGTAAACAATAATAATAGTAATAATAATAATCAGAGTGAAAAACATAGAAGCATTCTGGTGCCTTTCCGTCATCTTTAAAGAATTTAATAATAATAAAAATAAATGAGACTTTTTTGATAACATTGTAACCATTATTGAGACATTTTAAACAAAGACTACTCCTTTCAAAAGTGGCATCACAAACAAAAGAGGAATTTCTTGAAAAGGGTAATACATTAAGGGCAATCTATTTATGTGAACACTAAGGTCTGGTTCAATAAGTTCAGTAAGCTTATGAATTTGTTGTTTATTTTGCCCAGACTTGATAGAACCTTTAAATGGATATAATAACCCTTTACAATAATTTTTGAAATTTCTTCACTCATGTTGCTGTTTTCTTTTGTAACTTACATGCACAGCATATTTTTGTCATTTTCCATAAGGTTTTAACATATCTATACTTACCATTTTCCTCTAGTTACATTTTAATCTATGTTTGTGTATTGAGCTAATTACACTTTGCTAAGTATCTTTAAGTTGTGTCTATTCATATCTTCATGTATCTAATATTCAAGCTTTTATCACTGTAATTTTTAGATTTATGTTTTTTTAATATCTCAGAAAAACAACTCATTTTATCTACACTCATATTACAGTTGTTACAATGCTCATATCTAGAATCTCTCAAATTATTCTTGATTCTGAGTCTGACTTTGTTATCTGTATTGTTAGATTTTTTGTTTCTTTAATATTATATGTACTATTTCATGACAGTCTAAGTGATTTTGAGTGAAATGTATATATGTATGCATATGGCAAGAAGGTTGGCATGCTCCTTCAGGGAATGCTTAATGTATTTTATATATAAGATATTTACTTTAAGTTTCAGGCATCCCTTCCTCCTCCTACTGTGCAATAGCTACTTCTTTAACAATAAGCACAGGACACATCAAGTGTACATTACTTTTTCTAGAATATTACACACTGCATAAGAGTTTATTATATTGATGTTCTCTGTTATGTATTCTTATTTTGAGTTTTATGCAAAGCACATAGGTACATTTTGGATATAGCTAAGCCTTATAACCACTATCTGGATATTTTTGAATTTTAATAAATGTATTTAGTATATTTAGCATATATATTCTATTTATTAATATGTATAAAGTCCTGAATTGCATCCCAGGAAAAAACTTATTAATATTTCTGTAAAGTGAAATACAATAAAGAAAATATACAAAGTGTAATGTCAAAGAGCATATAGATAAAACCATAATGATTATAATTCATTAAAATGATTTTGTGTGTGACCCCTGCCAAATGCAATTATATCTGCTATGTGGTCTGTTCCAAAATGAGAATGTTGGTTAGGTTATTTTATTTTGGAACAGTAGCCAATTTTCGAAATACAGTTATCTAATAAGGGAAGGAATATGATATAATGTGCATAAATATATTAGTACTTTTCCTCAGAAGCAATGCCTTGATAAATATAGCAATTGCTATCATTTCACCATGACCATAATGTTGGTCACCAAGGTAACCATCATTGAATATAACGCTTAACACAAACTGCCTTTGCCTTTATGAAACACTTATTGTGTCAAACCCTCAATTAGACATATGTAAAATAAGAAGAGTAATACACTTGGGATGAGAATTTGATATTTGTTAGTTTCAATCAATTTACCCTAGTAACATTGATTTTTGTTTTGAATAGTTGAACTACTTAATCTGTAGCCTTACTTACTTCACCCAAAAGAAACCATTATCATTAACTTGGAATACTTTCAATGGTGTTATCATCTCACTGTGCATTAAAACTCATTACATTTTAATATAACTTTGTCCAAGTAATTATTTGTATTCAAATCACATTGTTATTAAACTAACATTTGACAAAAACACAGTATGTCATAAACCTTGCATATGGTTAATTTATGGATAGACAGGTTTTGCTTTAAGAATAAGTTCTTACCTTTTGATATATAAGTGTCGCCTTAGATTTCTCACCAAACCTACTTTATTTAGAACTCTTAAGCATGTTTACCTCCCTTCCAACCCCCAAAACCTTAGGTAAGAGATTGGTAGGGAAAAGGGCTCTAGTCCACTATTTTAAACTACTTCCTGCTGGTCAGCGTCAATGGGTCATTAGGGATTACCAGACAGTCTTCAGGATACCAGCAGTCCAGCCCAAAGTCCAACAGGAAGCAGTTAAAGCATAAAGACTCAGTTGACTTGCCCGGAGAAGCTCTCTGGAACATTTCTCTCTACGAAACCAAGTGTCAAAATACGAAGATCAGTGCAGCAGTGACGTAGATCCAAAAAACAATGTCTCCTGTGTGTGGGCCTCCATATATGTCATCTCCTTAAAGCACACCCACGGATGTTTACAGCTGGCCCCAGTCATGCCCCTCACATGTCCTCTTACAAGCCAACCTGGGCAAAACATCTCATGCCCAGCTTGCAGCAAAACATCATATGACAAAATCCAGTTTTCAAAGAAACCACAAATTTCCACTTCATATAAGCTTATAAGTACATTTAATCTGGGGTGGTTTTCTAAAGTGTGGCAAACTGAACAGCTTTTATGATTGTGTTGACAAGCATTTAGCTCCCTTGACATTTACTATTTCAGAAGAAGACACAATTTATTTTTGGTTTTTTTTTGTTTTGTTTTTTGTTTGCTTCTTAATTATTTTTAGACCCACTTAAACTCAAAAGGGCAAAGTTTAAGAAAATAAATTTAACAAATAAATATATTCTGATAAAGTATTAATCAGCCAATTTCTTTGAAGTAAAATGATTTGTAGAAACAGATGAAATTGTTTTGACCTTTCATGCACAATAGAGAGCAAGCAATTCCTCTTCCATCAATAGAATGTGTCATCTGTATTTGACAAAATAGCTACGGAATAGGAGTGAACCTCGGCTAAAAACTGAGTATCAGAGTCTAAAGGTAGATTAAGGTTAATGACAATTTGCATAATAATTTTTCTCAATCTAAAATGAAAGGTTAACTCATATATTTAACAAAATTCATTTCACTAATTTTGACAGGAACTTGGCATGATATTTTATATTTAATTAATACTAGATAATTAATAACAAAAGTATATCTCTATTTAAAATTATAATTAGGTATTTATCAGAAGTAAACCACAAAAAAAATTTTTGCTTCAAATGACATCTCTGATTTCAAGTTCTCCTGAATTGAAAAAGAAAGATTAGCATATACAATTAAATATGTGAAAATAGCACAGACATTACTGTACTCGTAATTATTTTTTACTCTGTTCTTATTTATTATTTTTACCTTACTGCTAATTACTTTTAAAAGGTAATTTTGAGAAGACAAAATGCAGAGACCCCCTCAGACAGACAAAATACAAAATGTAAAGAGAGACTTTGAAACATAGAGCTTTGAAGGGAAACTCTCCATCAATCCCCTCCCCTCAGAGTTCAGAAGATGCTGCAAAAAGGAAGATAGAGACAATGTAAGAGCTAGAGGTGATGGGGACACCGGGAGAACAAGGCTTCTGGACTCAACTGCACAACGTTCAAATGAACTCAGACACTGAGGAGACAAGCAAAGGGTCTACAGGAATCTGCTTCAGGTCCTGTGCATGATATAAACAAGAACTTTCAGCTTACTGCATTTTATGTATTTTGGACTTCAGAGTGAGTAAATGTGTGGGTCTCTGATTATTATGGCAGCTCTTGGGGCTCTTTGCATTGTGTTGGGTTAGATTTTGCAACTTCATTGCGATGGTTCTTGTTTTACCTTACTATATTTTATTTTGTGATGCTTGTTTTTATCACACATACCCATCATTTTTTAATGAGAGAAAGAAAAGAAGTGGCAGTTGAGGGAAGTGGTGAAGATGAGACAGATAGAGGGAGGGGAAACTGTGATGAGGATATATTGTATGAGGAAAGAATATATTTTAAATAAAAGGGAAATTATATTAAAAAATAAAAACAAGGCAATCATCAAATAAAGTGTAAAAGAGGTAAAAGTGTCTGATGAAGCCTAATTTATTTTATATAGTTATAAATGTAAATAACATAAGTAACATTTAGAAAACTAACATTCGAATATTTTTGTCTCTATTTGATTTTTATGGGTTTACTCAAAGTATTATCATTTCACTTAAAATATCAAATTTTCTTTATGGATGTATTTTTTAATATTTCTCACACAAGGAAATAATAAATATGGAATTTAATCTTTGGTTATTAACAGAGTTTCTGCTTTTCCCATGATGTCTTTCTTTCTTTCTTTCTTTCTTTCTTTCTTTCTTTCTTTCTTTCTTTCTTTCTTTCTTTCTTTCTTTCTTTCTTTCTTTCGCATACAATGTTCTGCCTGCATGTTACACCTATACTCCAGAAGAGGGCACCAGATATTACCATTCTAGATGGTTATGAGCCACCATGCAGTTGTTGGGAGTTGAACTCAGGACCTTTGGAAGAACAGCCAGTGCTCTTAAACTCTGAGCCATCTCTCCAGCCCCCTCCCATTATCTTTAACACCAATATCAGATGCTTATTTACATGCAGTGTTCTTGTGTATATGTGTGTGTGTAAATGCACACAGTGAAAGGGCGACTATGAACCAATATAATTGTTATGGTGGGTACTGTTTGATGTCATGCATTGTTCTTTATCACAAGCAGAGAATATTAGTATTTACAGTTGTTGTGGTTAGAGTTCTCTTTTTTAATGTTACTATTTTGAAATAACTGCAAATAAGTCAGTATAAAATTACAAAATTAAATATTTAAAAATTATGTTTTCTTATAGGACTATTGAAAATTACGAAGAGATCCAAAGTCATCTATTGCCAAATATGAAAAGTAATAAATTTCATCACAGTCTTGACATTCTTTGGTATCAGATTAAAATCTTCCTGTTACTTTTTTTGAAAATATGAATATATGTTCTGTAGACAACTATTAGGTCCATTTGATTTAATACCTCTGTAATTGTCATTATTTCTCTTTTTAGCGTCTATCTCAATGATCTGTCCTTTGGTGAGAGTGGGTTGTTGAAGGTTCCCACTAGTGCAGAAAGTCTTATGAAAGAAGGGAGATATAAAAAGACCTAGAGGGGACAGGAGACACACAGGGAGATCAATAAAGCTAAAACATCAGGGCCCAGGGGGGACTGCAGAGGCTTATGCATCAACCAAAGACCATATTAGAGAAGACATAGACCCACTGCTCAGATATAGTTCATAGACAGCTCAGTCTTTATGTTGGTTCCCTAGTAAGAGGAGAAGAGACAGTCTCTGACATGAACTCATTTGCCTGGTCCTTGATCACTTCTCCCTGGTGGGGTGGCCTAGCCAGCCCAAAGCGGAAGAGAATCCAGGCAGTCCTGATGGAACCTGATAGGCTGGAACAGACAGTAGTGGAGGAGGACTTCCCCTATCAGTGGACTAGGGAAGAGGGATAGGAAAGGGGAGGGAATGTGGGACTGCAAAGAGACGAGGGAGAGGTCTACAACTAGGATAAATAAAGTGTAAATGTTGATAATAATATTAATAATAATAAAGAAAAGTAACTAAGAAAAAAAGGAAATATAAATATGTAAATATATTGAGATTCATGAAAAGTTAGTTTCCTGTCATTCTTTACTTTGTCTTTTCTATGTGGTCCCAGAAGTGATTATATATTTGTAAAGATTTGCTTTTCTAATTTTTACTTTGGATCATAAATCTCTCTTTCAAAAAGAAATTACAATCCCAAACTCATCTGAAGAGCAAGGAATGAGATATTGGAAGGAACACAGGGATTCATGCCTGAGAAATTTTAATTCTTCATCCAATTCTAAAATTATTAATTGAGGGGGCGGAGCCAAGATGGCAACTAGCACATACGGTTTCTGAACTGTGGAATAGCTGAACGCCTGAGTGGGTGGCAGGAAGGACTTCTGAAACCAGGGAAATGAAGGTGAGGCTTCCTGAATGACAGGGAACATCACATGAGGTGAGAACTTTGATCTCGGGTCACCTGTGGACTTGTTTGGGGAAGGAGAGAAATGATCCTTTGATCTCCTGCAACTCCCCTTTCTCGAACAACCCTCCTCCTCAGCACAGCTGACTCAAGAAGATTCTCAGTTCAGAGCTAACTGCTTGGGGTCTGCAGCAGCTGAGGCGGAGCTCCTAGCCCCTTAGTGGCAAGTGCCAGCTGTACTGGTCCTGGAGTCCCAGACACGCAGCACCATCTTCCTAGGGTCCCAGGTCTGCTAGCTGCCATACTGGCTCTGCAGGGTCTTTCAGCTACTGACTGTATGGCCCGCCCAAACCCTCAGTGACAGATAATACACTATATACCCACCAAAGCCCAGCAGACCCGACATACAAGCTGGGCCTCCCAGGCTTGTAGAGCACAGTGGAGGGCCCCCAGGACTTCTCAGAAGACATCTGGACCAGCATCCCAGTCTCCAGCTGCAGCTGGACATCCTAACCTGGCGGTTGCAGTAGCACTGAGCTGGCAGAGCACATCAGTTGTCCTACATAAGATCAAGCAAGGCCAAACCAGAAAGCAGAGATCCCGGATACCCCAATCCCTGCTGATGTGACCTGCTTGAGAGTGAGTGCACCCTTGAATGTCTGCAGAGCCCCAGATCCAGGATCTGGATAGAAGCCAGGCATCGGACCTCCCCACCCACATACCCACTGTGGGAACAGAGGGTCACTTGGGACATTGAAGCCCCTGCTCTGTGGATCCAACTGAGGAGTTAAGGCAGTTAATGCTGGAAATTGCACCAAAACCAGCACCTGCTACATATACAGTACATGCACAAATAACCCCCTAGAAGCCTGTAAGGCAGAGTCCCTCCTACACACTCAAGGGTTCAAAACTCTCTATCATTCTGTCCCTCGAGACACACATGCACGGTTACACACACACACACACACACACACAGACACACGTGCGCATGTGCCTGCATTTGCCCCATTTATGCCCTTATACTTTCCTCCCACAGGTACAGCTAGTTCATCCTTGCACACACTTAGGCCACGGGACCTCTCTAAGCTTCCTGAAGAACTCTCCAGATGCCAGAGAGAGACAGTACCAGCCTGAACTGCAGAATCCAGAAACAAACAGGGAAGGTCACAGATAAGCCAATTGCCAGGAGTAGGTGAAAGAACACATCCAACATAAATCAGGACATCATGACTTCACCAGCAAACCCCCAAATTTATGGATATTCAAATTCATCAGAAGCATAGGAAAATGACTTTAAAGCTATGCTTACCCAATTATTTGAGGCTCATAAAGAGGAAACAAAATTCTCTCAGAACAATAGCCACGAAAATTCAGACAGTTAAAGAGGAAATGAACAAATCTCTCAAAGATTTGGCCAGTCAATTGGAGGCAAAGAAAGAGGAAATGGACAAAATTCTTAAAGAAGCACAGGAAAATATAGGCAAAGAAATAGAGCCTCAAGTAGAGATACAATTAGTGGCATATAGAGAGGAAATAAATGAACAACAACAACAACAAAAATAGACCATCGTAGAGAGACAGGAATTCACATTCAAACAGATGAAGGAAATGGTGCAAGGCATGAAATCAGAATTAGAATCAACAAAGAAAACACAAACTGAGAAAACCCTGGACTGGAGAACTTGGGAGAAAAGATCATGAACAACAAAGGTAAGCATCACCAACAGAATACAAGAGATGAAAGAGAGAATCTCTGGAGCTGAAATACACTCACAGAAACTGATAGTTCCCTCAAAGATAAAGTAAAAGCAGAAAAGTCCCAAACACAAAATATCCAAGAAATCAAGGACACCAATAGACTAGACCAGAAAAGAAAAACATCATATCACACTGTAGTCAAAACACTAAACCTACAGAACAAAGAATACAGGCAACACAGTTAAAATTAAGCAAATAGAATCAATAAAACAAAACCTCTTTATGGGAAAAAGATTAAGCTGTAGAATTAATAGATATTTCATGGTTTTCAGAAATACATTTTTATGGTAGATATCTGCTAATATACTGTAAAAAACATGCATTTAACTCGAACTATATTTTTGAAAAGAAACCAAGTAATGTAATTGAAAATGGGCAATCACTTGGCTATTTCTCAAGACATACATGCTGCAAACATGCTGAATGAAAGTTACTATTATCAGGAAAATGCCACTGAATGCTACCACTAACATCATAGTTTGAGTTTTAATGTAGATCTTATAAAAGGCATGAGAAATGATATATTTAGGGACAGATGTGAAGAAATTATAATTTGCAAATGCTAGGATATATGCAAATTACCACAAACTTTACTAAAGACAGTTTGGAACTTTTTCAGCAAAGCCAAAATAGAACTACATTTTGAGCCAAAAATCCTATGGTGGCCACAAATCAAAGGGAAAAGAATCATCTAACTCCAAAGCTATCTCCTCTTCTTGTGTTTCTTTCATTGCTTATAATACGCATTAATCATAATGCCCATTGCTATATCAATGGATAAACAGTAAGCATGTCTTCCGCATGACCTTTCATTAATCTGTGGGCTATAGAAACACATGTGACTTAAAATAGATTTCATAAGGTTGTACTCCTTACTTGCCTTGCGCATGTCTTCACGGCACACAGAAATACATTACTCACTTATTCATGGAGTGGATAGATTTCATCTTTTTATAAAGTCAAAGCACATACAAGGCTGCTCAGTGCATCACACCTCATGAGAATAATACACTGGTAGTAAATGGTATATTTATGATATGATGCATATGTCGATACACTGCAAGATACTTCATAAAAGATTAGGGCTTCTATTAAGCAGGCACACTAAGAACTGGTAGGAGCTTGCCCAGAATTCATGGCTATCATGAGAGATTACAGCTTTGACCAGAGACAAAGAAAGAGGAAGTCTGTGACACTGGTGGAACTTACTCTGTGCAGGACTATGCAAATGTGCATTTTATTATTATCATTAAATGTTTAAGTAGTAAAATGAAATTAACTCAAATATGAAAATATATCACCAAAATTATGCACAAAGAAAGTATTATTGTGAATTAATAATGTCCTGTAGATGTTAGTACAAAAGATATCACTAGCCAGGGAGCTATTCTGAATTGTTAGCTGCTGGGTGGTAAAGGGGATGCAGTTGTATTTTTTTTCTTTCTTTCCTTTCCGTTTCTTTCCTTTCCTTGTCTTTCCTTTCCTTTCCTTTTCTTTTCTTTTCTTTTCTGTTCTTTTCTTCTTGTCTTGTCTTTTTTCTTTCCTTTTTTCTTCTTTACGTTTTAATTTTATTTTTTTCACAATTTATTCATTATATATCACAACTGAAGCTCCCTCCCTCATCTCCTCCCAGTCCCACCCTACTTCCCTCTTTTCCTTATCCTCTTCTCCTATCCCACTGAAAGAGGGAGTTCTCCTCCTCTGCTTTCTGCCCATAGCTTGTCCAGTCTCATCAAAACTGCTTGGATCCTCTTCCTCTGTGTTCCGATGAGGTCGCATCTCCAGGGGCAAGTGACCGAAGAGCATGCAACCGAGTTCAAGACAGAGGCATCCACTGGTCCCCTTTCTCAAAAACCCACAGGGAGACTGAGCTACCAATCCGCTACGTTTGAGCAGGTCTATGTCTTCTCCGTGTATGGTCCTTTGTGCCTCAGTCTCTTCAGGATCTCCTGGGCTCAAAATTTTTAGCTTTGTTAGTCTCCTTGTGGGGCTCCTGTCCCCTCCATGTCCCCCCTCTTCCATAAGACTCTCTTTGCTTTGCAAAAAGTTTGGCTTTGAGTCTCAGCATTTAGTTAGATCCCCTGTTGGGTGGAGCTTTTCAAATGACCCTCTACACTAGTTTCTCATCCTGTTTCTTTTCTTCCACCGCTTCCGGTGTCTATCCTGTTTGCCATTGTGAATGAGATTTAAGCATCCTCCCTAGGGTCCTCCTTAGTGTTTAGCTTCTTTAGGTCTGTAGATTTTAGTATGGTTATCCTATATCATATGGCTAATTTCCTCTAAGGCTTCTTAATGTTTACAAATTTTATACTCACCAATGATCGCATAATAATTGACAATATGTGAATAAACTGGGCCTGGTGGTGCAGTGTGTAATACCAGCCTTGGGAGGCAGAGGCAGGTGGATCTCTGTGAGTTCAAGGCCAGCATGATTTACAGAGTACCGGACAGCCAGGGCTACCCAGAGAAACCCTATCTCAAAAAGCCCAAAAACAAACAAACAAACAAACAAACAAACAAACAAAATGTGTTTATACTGGGAATTTACATACATTTAAATTGTATAATCTTAAACTGCAACTTTTACTGAAAAATACATATAATTTTTTATTTCAAAAGTGGTTAGATGGAACATCCATAAACAAAGTATTAGAATCCTATTATATAAAGCAGATAATTTGCAAGGGTGGAATAGGATTTATAGAGCTGAAAGAGCTTCAGAATTGATTTTACTCTATGAGCCTGTTTTAGTAACAGTGTAGTGCTTGATGGGATGATTTACATAATCACATGCATTTGATGCCCTGAGGAATTTTCTAGAGGGCTGATTGTATCTATTTTTCCAAAACAGAGTACAGACGTTATGAAATTTGTGTCAGTGAAGTCACTTGCCAAGATGCGAAGAATTATTTATATATCTTTGAAATTACTTAACATTGTTCATCAATTACCAATAGAGTTGTCTTTCTCTGCACCAGACTGTGTGTTGAAATATAAACATAACATGTATTTATAGATTTAGAACTGAGGAAAAATAGGGTAGTCTAGAGAAGTTTACTCTAAATCTTTCTGAAAATGTGTTCTTCACCATGTATGTGCTCATCATGAGTTTATGCCTACACTCCACTGCTCTTAGGTACAAAAACTTCATTTCCAGATTGAGTTCACCATAAAGCATTAAAAGCTGCTTCCAGTGAAATTTTGTTACAGCGAAGAAAATTATGTATAATTAGAACATACTTTACCACTCAAATATTGAATTTTTAAATTGTGTTTTTTCTGTGAGACTTTTTTCTTAATGTGTATATATTTCATATAACTAAGTAAAATCATTTCAATCATAAAATAAAACATATGAGATGTTAGTTCATCTTAAAAGGAGAAATATTAAAGAACAGTCAGTTACTAAAACCTAAGTACCAAGTTGCAGTACAATGAGATGGGTTTTAAGGGGTTTCTTGAAATGTGTTGTTCTTGAAAATTCCCTGCAAGATGATAACATAGCCTTTATTTGGTTTAAATTTGGAAAGATAATCTTCTCAATAACTTTATAGCTTGCAAAGTCTAGTTTAAGATTAATTGCTTACTATTGAGATTTTATGGAAAGTAATCCTGAAGAAATTTATAACCAACTGAGAACAAAACAGAGTTATCCACTATCACCTTCCTTCAACACCTGCATTTACTCAATGTAAAAACAAAATGAGACATGTACAATTTGTTTGGTTTGATGTTCTTATTGAATAATATATGATTTTATTAGGAATAATATGCAATATAAGTTGAAATGTGAAGATATATTATTTTAAAATCAGAAATGAATACAGAATATATATTTTCAATTAAAAAATAAGCAATTTTGAAAAAAGACTACTAGGCTAATACCTTTAAAAGTTGATGATATTCAGTTCTGTTTATTACAATGTTTAGCTCCCTGACACCTCCACTCATGAGGAAAAATACTTTAAAGAATCTGAACAGCAAAAGTTGTAAACTAGTTATCAAATAAAATCTTAATAAAAATATTTTGAAGACTAGATTTGATTAAGAACTGGAAATGTAAAACAAAGTACACATTAAGATTATTGAAGATAAGACTGGCAGTGATTGTGAAGATTTTCTTAGATACTTAATGAAGAAAATGAGCAGAAGCTGTGTGTAGTGGGCATACTTTTAATTCTAGCACTAAGACTTATGAACAGAGGAGGCTGGAATTGATGGTTGACCTCTTGGCTACATAAAACGTTTTAGGCAAGCCTGTAGTTTAAAATACATTGTCTCAAATAAGAAAACACAAAGCACATAAATAAATATACAAACCTTGAGTGTCTTCCCTGTCATTCTTTTCTAAAAGAAAGAGTTCATGTGAATTCAAAACTGTGTGAATTACAGTATTGAAAATAATCAAGAGGTAACCCATAGTTACTGAGATTAGAAAGGACCATGACTGCTCAGAGTACTTCTTTTGGTTTTCTTTTCTAGCACAGTGACATATATAGGACAGGCAGAATGTTTATAGAAGAAAAAGTTAGAAACTGTCCATTTGCTCACTAATGAAAGAATGATAGTGGTATAGAGAACCAAGAATGACAAAACCTCGTGAGATATTTCCTTTTTGCAGTATTTTTAAAATTCTTTTATTATAAATATATACTTTTCTCTAGGTAAAACTGCATACATTGATCATTTTTTCAAATATACATGTGTTCTTATTTCACATTTGAAAAACATGGATTTTTAAACAAATGCAAATACATTTTAATTGTCCTTATGGGTTCTATTCCTCACAAAAATCTATCCCCTTCAACTAAGAGAAAATATAATATTCTATTCATCTTTACAATCCCATGCCTGGTCATATTCCAGCACTAATTGCTTCAGTTCTACACTAATGAGCTAATTTGCATTTCACACAAAGTACTTGCTGTCAAAACATCCATAGGAAACCAAAATTTAGTCGATTATCCGTATATATATATATTATGCATCCAAACATCTGGCTATTTAGATGCTTCTGGGTGTTTAAAATAGCATTTTGGCACCAACAAACCAAGTAATCCAATTAAAAAATGGAGTACAGAGCTAAACGGAATTCTTAACAGAGTAATATCAAATGGCAGAGAAACACTTAAGGAAATGTCCTTGCTCATCAGGGAAATGAACATAAAAATGACCCTCAGATTTCACCTCACACCCTTCAGAATGGCTGAGATAAAAAACTCAAGGGATGATGCATGCTGGAGAGGATGTGGGGAAAGGGGAACCCTCCTCCATTGCTGGTGGGAAGGTAATCTTGTACAACCACTTTGAAAATCAATCTGGCATTTCCTCAACAATTAGGATTAGTGCTACCTCAAGATCCAGCTATACCACTCCTAGGCATATATACAAAATATGCTCAAGTACACAAAAAGGACATTTGTTCAACCATGTTTGTAGCAGTTCTATTCATAATAGCCAGAATGTGGAAACAACTCATATGTCCCTCATTTGAGGAATGGATACAGAAATTGTACATTTACACAATGGAATACTACTCAGCTATTAAAAACAAGGAAATAATGAAATTTGCAGACAAATGAATGGAACTAGAAAAGATCATCCTGAGTGAGGTACCCAGAATCAGAAGGACACAAGTGATCTATACTCACTTACAAGTGGATGTTATCCATATAATATAGGATAAACATATTAAAATACAGCCCTAAAGAAGCTAAACAACAAGGAGAACTCTAGGCAAGATGCTTAATCCTCATTCAGATTGAGAAGTTCTTGATTGAGAAACTCAGAAACTCTGAATGCCTGATCTTGAAGCTAGCTGCTTTATATCCAGTATCTTGGAATGGTTTATTTAGGTGTTGTCAAATTTTAAAACAACGTATTTGAATTCCACTATTTTCCAATATCAATAGAGTATTCATATTTATATATATCTTTATATAATACTTGTATCATGTAAACTTTTTCTGTTTATATGCTTTCTGAGTAAGTAAAAGATTCACAGTTTTGTTCACCAGAACATGGAGTATCTCCAGATCTACAGAAGTCAGGTTCTGAAGTAACTGATTAAGTTTCCAAAAATAGCATATCTTAAATGAGTGTAAACGTCACCGCATCAAATTCTCTTCCTCTCTCTCTCCCCTTCTCTTTTTCTCTCTCCATGTACAAATTAGCTCATATAATTATCTTCATTCTTTTTCATATACAAATTAGCTCATAATGTCCTATGAAAAAATACATCAAACCAGCAAGCATTATAAATGCCTTTTTGAGATTACAGACTGAAAATAAAATAAAAAAAAAAAACACAAAATTTTTAAAAGTAGAATTTGGTCTAAAAGATTTACAGTAAAGGATGAAAATTCATGAGTAATATGAGATTAAGATTTCCCAAACTTGAAATCAGAGATTTTAATACCAGCAGACATTTTTACTGTACAGATTTTTTTTTTTTATCCTGGGTCTTTTATTTCCAGATGAAGATAATGGTTATTCTTTCAAGGTCTTTAAAGAATTGTGTTGAAATTTTTATGGAATTCCGTTGAAACTGAAGATGGCTTTTGGTAGGATGACCAATTTTACTATGTTAATCCTACTCATCCAGAAGCATGGGAGATCTTTCCATCTTCTAAAATCTTCTTCAATTTCTTTCTTCAAAGACTTGAAGTTCTTGTCATACAGGTTTTTCACTTACTTGGTTAGAGTTATGCCAAGATATTTTCTATTATTGTTGGCTATTATGAAGGCTGTTGTTTCCCAGATTTCTTTTTCAGCTCTTTTGTTGCTTGTATAAAAGGGCTACTGACTTTTTTTGTTTTTTGTTTTTGTTTCTGTTGTTGTTGTTTTTGTTTTTTTGTTTGTTTGTTTACTTACATCCAGATACTTGGTTAAGGTGTTTATCAGCTGTAGGAGTTCTCTGGTAAGTTCTTGGGGGACACTATTGTATACTATAATATCATCTGTTAATAGTGATACTTTGACTTTTTTCCTTTCGATTTGTATGTACTTGATCTTCCTTACTTTTGTTATTGCTTTGGCTAGGACTTCAAATACTATATTGTACAGATATGGTGAGAGTGGGCAGCCTTGTCTTGTCCTGATTTTAGTGGGATTGCTTTAAGTTACTCTCCATTTAACTTGTTGTTTCTTGGCTTGCTGTGCTTTGCCTGGCAAGTGAAGTGGGGAGGGGTTGTTTCTTTTCTTTTCTTTCTTTCTATTTTTTTGGAGGGGCTGTTTCTATTGTCTGCTTTTGGATCTGTTGCCCCTGACAAGGCTGCCTTGCCAGGACTCAGTGGATGAGGATATGCTCAGTCCTGATGTGACTTGAAGTGTTAGGGAGGGCTGTTATGTGGGGAGGAGGGCTCTACATTTCTGAGAGGAAAAGGAGAGAGAAAGGAGAAAGAAGGGGAAGAGGTGTTTGGGAGGAGAAGGTGAAGGCAGCACCCATGGGATGTAAAGTAATTATACTTAAATAAAAAAAAATTAAAAAATTTCCCAAACTTCTGATTAGTTTGTGAAAGTCAGCTGTCAGTACTGCTTGTAAGACTGTGGAATTTTTAAAAGGGAATTCGGTGGAGGATATGGGATGCCAGTAGCAGGATTTGGATTTTTATTTCCCTGCCATATTCCTAGTATACTCACTGTTCCTTGTCTACATAGGCATTGTATCACTACCATGTCTCCTGTGCTGCCATGGTGGAATGCACGACTCACCATTTTAATATTAAATACACTCTTACTTTCTTACACTACTTCTTGTGGGCTTTGTCATCATAACAACTAGTAAAGTGATTACAACAGGGTCAGTATCTACTAGATCACCCAGCGGCAAGTGGAATAGTTTGAATGGGAAACATGCTTCAAAGGCCCATGTTTTAGGTGGTTATTTCATACTTGGTGGAAGGACTTGGAAAGGTTCTGGAAATCGTAACTGGTAAAGAAAATAGACTACTGTGTGTAGAGTATCTTGTTTTTCAGTGTGGGAGGGTCTTATTGCCTTGCTCTCCTTTGCTTGTCATCATTTCTACTTTCTGTACCCACTAGAAAGTGCTCTTTTCCACAGAATCCTGACACCAGGATGCCCTGCCAATGTACCTGATATAAAGTGGTTGAAATAATAGTTATTTTATTAATTCTGTCATTTGGGCTTATAGTGATTGAAACAGAGTCTCAGGCATATCAGGCAAATCTTTTACCATTTCAGCTATAACTGAGATTCCAATACACTTAATCATCTTCAGCTGACACCATTTTTCTTTGTTTCCCTATCACAACATCACTTCTTAGCCCACCAGATAATTTTTTTATACTTTATTCACTTTGTATCCCCCATAAGCCCCTCCCTTCCCGATCCCACCCTCCCTACCCTTCTTCACACATGCCCCTCCCCAAGTCCACTGATAGGGGAGGTCCTCCTCTCCATCCTTCTGATCCTAGTCTATCAGATCACATCAGAAGTGGCTTCATTGTCATCTTTTGTGGTCTGGTAAGGCTGCCTCCCCCTCAGGGGGAGGTGATCAAAGAGCAGGCCAATCAGTTCATGTCAGAGACAGTCCCTCTTTCCATTACAGTGTAACCCACTTGGACACAAAACTGCCATGGACTACATCTGTGCAGGGGTTCTAGGTTATCTCCATGCATGGTACTTGGTTGGAATATGACTGTAGGAAGACCCCTGTGTTGAAATTTTATCGTTCTGTTGCTCTCCTTATAGAGTGGCTGTCCTCTCCAGATCCTACTCTTTCCCACTTCTTACATAAGATTCCCTACACTCTGCCCAACAGTTGGCCATAAAGTCTCAGCATCTGCTTTGATAGTCTTCAGGGCAGAGTGTTTCAGAGGTCCTCTGTGGCAGGTTCCTAGGTTGTTTCCTGCTTTCTTCTTCTTTTGGTGTCCATCTTCTTTGCCTTTTGGGATGGGGATTGAGCGTTTTAGTCAGGGTCCTCTCTCTTTTTTTTCTATTTTTTTTTTACTATTAATTGCACTTTATTCATTTTGTATTCCCTCATAAGCCCCCTCCTCCTCCCCTCCCTATCCCATCCACCCTTCCCCTTCCTCAGGCATGCCCCTCCTCAAGTCCACTGATAGGGGAGGTCCTCTTCTCCTTCCTTCTGATCTTAGTCTATCAGATCACAGCAGGAGTGGCTGCATTGTCATCTTCTGTGGCCTGGTAAGGCTGCTCCCCCCTCAGGGGGAGGTGATCAAAGAGCAGGCCAATCAGATTATGTCAGAGGCAGTTCCTCTTCCCATTACTATGTAACCCACTTGGACACTAAATTGCCATGTGTGACATCTGTGCAGGGGTTCTAGGTTATCTCCATGAACAGTCCTTTGTTGGAGTATGATTCTCTGGGAAGTTCCCTGTGTTCAAATTTTCTGGTTCTGTTGCTCTCCTTGTGTGGTTCCCATCCTCAGGTTCCTCTCTCTTGATCACTTTCTTTAGATGTACAGATTTTAGTAGGTTTATCCTATAAGTCTATGTGAGTGAGTATATACCAGGTGTGTCTTTCTGTTTCTGGGATAGCTCACTCAGGATGATCCTTTCCAGGTCCCACCATTTACCTGCAAACTTCACGATTTCCTTATTTTTCATTTCAGAGTAATACTCCATTGTGTAGATGTACCACAATTTCTGCATCCATTCTTCAGTTGAGAGGCATCTGGGCTGTGTCCAGCTTCTGGCTATTACAAATAAGGCTGATACAAACATGGTTGAGCAAATGTCCTCATTGTGTACTTGAGCCTCGTTTGGATATATGCCTAGGAGTGGTATGGCTGTATCTTGAGGAAGCACTATTCCTATTTGTCTGAGAAAGCACCAAATTGATTTCCAGAGTGGCTGTACAAGTTTACATTCCCACCAACAGTGGAGGAGGGTTCCCCTTTCTCCACAACCTCTCCAACATGTATTGTCACTTGAGTTTTTCATCTTGGCCATTCTGATGGGTATAAGGTGAAATCTCAGGGTCGTTTTGATTTGCATTTTCCTGATGGCTAATGAGGTTGAGCATTTCTTTAAGTTTTTCTCTGCCATTCAATATTCCTCTATAGAGAATTCTCTGTTTAGCTCTGTTCCCCATTTTTTAATTGGATTGGTTGGTTTGCTGCTTTTCAGATTCTTTAGTTCTCTATATATGCTGGATATTAGCCCTCTGTCAGATAAAGGCTTAGTGAAGATTCTTTCCCAATCTTTAGGCAGTTGTTTTGTTTTGATGACAGTGTCCTTTGCTTTACAGAAGCTTTTCAGTTTCATGAGGTCCCGTTTATTGATTGTTGATCTTAGAGCCTGTGCTGTTGGTGTTCTGTTCGGGAAGTTGTTCCCTGTGCCAATGAGTTCTAGGCTGTTCCCCACTTTTTTTTCCAGCCGATTTAATGTATCTGGTTTTATGTTGAGGTCTTTGATCCACTTGGACTTCAGTTTTGTGCAGAGTGATAAGTATGGATCTATTTGCATTTTTCTACATGTAGACATCCAGTTAGACCAGCACCATTTGTTGAAGATGCTATCTTTTTTCCATTGTATGGGTTTGGCATCTTTGTCAAAAATCAGATGTCCACAAGTGTGTGGGGGTTTTTTTTGGGGGGGTCTTCTGTTTCCGTTCCATTGATCCCACCAGATAATCTAATCACTGTTGACATACAGGTCAATTGGCAATCTGTTGTTACATGACATCCATGAGAATCTGTTCCAGTAGTCATGGAAATGTTAATTTAGTTATTTTTTTTTATTATTATTGCTGTGGTAAAACATCATGACAAAAGTAAGTTCTAAAAGTAAGGTTTATCTGCCTTCACATTTTCAGAAGTTTGTGTGATGTTGTTATTTATGGTGGGAAAAGAATGATAGCAGGAATGTGAGCTGAAACTTAGCGATGATATCTTGAACTACAAGCATGAAACACAGTGAATTAATAATACTGTATTTCCAGTCTCGTACATCTCCTTCCCACAATGGCATACTTCCTCCAGCAAGTGTAGGTCTGTAATGCTTCTTCCCCCTCAGGGGGAAGTAATTAAAGATCAGGCTAATCAGTCCATGTCAGAGACAGTCCCTGTTCCTATTACTATGAAACCCACTTGGATATTGAATTGCCATGGGCTACATCTGTGCAGGGATCTTAGGTTATCTCCATGCATAGTCCTTGGTTGGAGTATCAGTGTCAGGAAAGACCCCTGTGCTCAGATTTTTTGGTTCTGTTGCTCTTCTTGTGGAGTTCCTGTCCTCGCCACATCTTACTTTTTCCCACTTCTTTCAAGATTTCTTGCACTCTGCCCAAAGTTTGCCCATAAGTCTCAGCATCTGCAATGATAGTCTGCTGGGCAGAGCCTTTCAGAAGTCCTCTGTGTCAGGCTCCTGACTTGTTCTCACTTTTCTCCTTCTTCTGATGTCCATCCTTTTTGCCTTTCCGGATGCAGATTGAGCATTTTAACAGGAGTCCTCCCTCTTGATTAGTTTCTTTAGGTGTACAGATTTTAATAGGTTTATCTATATTATATGTCTATGCAAGCGAGGATATACTGTGTGTGTCTTTCTGATTCTGGGATAGCTCACTCAGGATGATCTTTTCCAGATACCACCATTTATCTGCAAATTTCATGATTTTCTTGTTTTTTTATTGCTGAGTAATATTCCATTGTGTAAATGTACCACAATTTCTATATCCATTCCTCCACTGAGGGACATCTGGGCTATTTCCAGCTTCTGGCTATTAGAAATAAAGCTGCTATAAACATGGTTGAGCCAATGTCCTTATTGTGTACTTGAGCCTCTTTTGGGTATATGACTAGGAGTGGTATAGATGGATCTTGAGGAAGCACTATTCCTATTTGTCTGAGAAAGTGCCAAATTGATTTCCAGAGTGGCTGTACAAGTTTACATTCCCACCAACAGTGGAGGAGGGTTCCCCTTTCTCCACAACTTCTCCAGCATGTGTTGTCACTTGAGTTTTTGATCTTAGCCTTTCTGATGGGTGTAAGGTGAAATCTCAAGGTTGTTTTGATTTGCAGTTCCCTTATGACTAAGGGCGTTGAACATTTCTTTCAGTGTTTTTCTGCCCATTCGATATTCCTCTATTGAGAATTCTCTGTTTTGCTCTGTACTCCATTTTTTAATTGGATTACTTGATTTGTTGCTGTTTAACTTCTTGAGTTCTTTATATATTCTGAGTATTAGGCCCAAACATGGTACCGACAGGTCTTGTCTTACTTGAACCTTGCGAAACTCTTAGATTCTTTCATTTATGCTTTTCCACATTCCTAAGATACCCACAAAAGTGTTTTCCCGTAATTTGGACAATTTATTTTGCCTAACTCATTCCTGAGGCTGATCACCAATGTTCAACAATAAAATGTCATCATTTTACTATATTGATTTACAAGTACAACCAGGACTTAAACAGCTCATCCTAGCACAGAATTTCTCCTTTTCTCTTTAAAGACCTCTTTTGCAGAGCCACCTGCTGTTATCTTTCCCTGGTCTAGAAACAGCCCCTGCCCCTTGTCCCTCCAGAGTAAATAAATCTTTGGGTTGATAATTTGGTGTCTTGGTGGTGTGTTTGTGCAGACTCCATACCCCCTGGTATCTGTTCTGTCTTAGAAAAATTTCTGTAGAGCAAATGATGAGAACAATCATAAAATGTGTCTAGGCTAGAATAAGACATTTTTTAAAAAGGAAAAAATAATGCAAGTTTCATATGTGATTTTTAAAATCTCATTGTGGTTGTGTGGTGAATAGTAAGAATACATGAAGTTTTAATTAATATATTTAGTTGCATATTGCTCCAGTACTTACAACATTTATATGATGTAGTGGTTACTTTTATACTGTTGTGATAAAACACCATGATCAAGGCAACTTATTGAAGTAATACTTTATGGGCTGGAGAGATGTCTCAGAGGTTAAGGGCACTGACTGCTGCTCTTCCAGAGGACCCGAATTCAATTCCCAGCACCCACATGGCAGCTCACAACTGTCTATAACTCCTCACACAGACATACATACAGTCAAACACCAATGTACAAAAGATAAAAAAATTAAAAAGAAGGAATTTTTTTCTGTCATTTTTGTCATCACTGATAACAGAAAAGAGATAGCAGATTGCAGCAGTTGAAGAAGCAAATGAAAATTCATGTCTAGTTGCAAATATATTGCACAGAGTTAACACAAACTGGCTTGAATTTTTAAAACATGAAAGTTGGCTTTCTGTAACATACTTCTTCTGACAAGGTCATACCTCCTGGTATTCCCCAAAAAGCCACCAACTGTGGACCAAATACTCAAATGCCAGACTCTTATGCAAGAAATCTTGTTCAAACCACCATGCATGATTACTAGGAAGGTATTCAGATATGTACGGTGCCATCTTAATCTCTAAATGAGAACACACTTGTTATAGGAAAAGGTGGATTTCAGAAGTGTTGTACAGCATAATGATAGTTGGAGATATATAAAAAAGATATCATTTTTAAGTGAAAAATTATGCTTTCCTTTGAAATGCTCCAAGATAAAGTTACACAATAAAATAAATAATTAGATTGGTATTAGGGAACACCTGTGTATGACTTATTTACAAACTAGTGTTTTTTTTAACTTTTATTAATTACATTTTATTCATTTTGTATCCCCCCATAAGCCCCTCCCTCCTCCCTCCCGGCCCCACCCTCCCCCCCTTTCTGCATGCATGCCCCTCCCCAAGTCCACTGATAGGGGAGGTCCTCCTCTCCTTATTTCTGATCTTAGTCTATCAGTTCTCATCAGAAATGGCTGCATTGTCAGGGTTCTAGGTTATCTCTACCGATAGTCCTTGTTTGGAGTATGAGTCTCTGGGAAGTTCCCTGTGTTCAAATTATCTTGATCTGTTGCTCTCCTTGTGGAGTTCCTGTCCTCTCCAGCTCTTACTATTTCCCACTTCTTACATAAAATTGCATTCACTCTGCCCATCAGTTGGCCATCAGGCTCAGCATCTGCTTTGACAGTCTGCACGGCATAGGCTTTCAGAGGCCCTCTGTGGCAGGTTCCTAGGTTGTTTCCTGTTTTCTTTTTCTTCTGATGTCCATCCTCTTTGCCTTTCAGGATGGGGATTGAGCATTTTTAGTTAGGGTCCTCTCTTTTGCTTAGTTTGTTTAGATGTACAGATTTTAGTGGGTTTATTCTATGTTGTATGTTTATATGAGTGAGTATATACCATGTGTATCTTTTTGCTTCTGGGACAACTCACTCAGGATGATCCTTTCCAGGTCCCACCATTTACATGCAAATTTCATGATTTCCTATTTTTCATTGCTGAGTAATACTCCATTGTATAGATATACCACAGTTTCTGCATCCATTCTTCAGTTGAGGGGCATCTGGGTTGTTTCCAGCTTCTGGTTATTACAAATAAAGCTGCTACAAACACGGTTGAGCAAATGTCCTTTTTGTGTACTTGAGCCTCTTTTGGGTATATGCCTAGGAGTGGTATGGCTGGATCTTGAGGAAGCACTATTCCTAGTTGTCTGAGAAAGCGCCAGATTGATTTTCAGAGTGGTTGTACAAGTTTACATTCCCACCAGCAGTGGGAATCCCTGATCTCAAGCTGTACAATAGAGCAAAAGTCATAAAAACTGCATGGTACTGGCTTAGAAACAGAATGGTAGATTAATGGAACCGAACAGAAGACCCAGAAATAAACCCACACACTTATGGACACCTGATTTTTGACAAAGATGCCAAAACCATACAATGGAAAAAAAATAGCATCTTCAAGAAATGGTGTTGGTCCTACTGGATGTCTACATGTAGAAAAATGAAAATAGATCCATACTTATCACCCTGCACAAAACTGAAGTCCAAGTGGATCAAAGACCTCAACATAAAACCAGATACATTAAATCGGCTAGAAAAAAGTGGGGAATACCCTAGGACTCATTGGTACAGGAGAAAACTTCCTGAACAGAACACCAACAGCACAGGCTCTAAGAGCAACAATCAATAATTGGGACCTAATGAAATTGAAAAGCTTCTGTAAAGCAAAGGACACCGTCATCAAAACAAAGCGACTGCCTACAGATTGGGAAAGAATCATCACCAACCCTTTATCTGACAGAGGACTCATATCCAGTATATATAAAGAACTAAAGAAGCTGAAAAGCAGCAAACCAAGTAATCCACTTAAAAAATGGGGAACAGAGCTAAAGAGAGAATTCTCTGTAGAGGAATATCGAATGGCAGAGAAGCACTTAAAGAAATGCTCAACCTCATTAGCCATTAGGGAAATGCAAATCAAAACAACCCTGAGATTTCACCTTACACCCATCAGAATGGCCAAGATCAAAACTCAAGTGACAACACATGCTGGAGAGGTTGTGGAGAAAGGGGATCCCTTCTCCATTGTTGGTGGGAATGCAAACTAATGTTTTTATGTTAGAAAGGAATTTCAAATTTCATATAGCTCAATGAGTAGTGGGTAGAAGTATTGCACATATACACCGACAAGCATGGCAATTTTATCATAATTTACATTGGCTTGTTTTGATTGAAATCCAAGAGAGTACTTTTGCTTATACATGACTTTAGAAAATCAACTTCGCCATCCTATTTTAGTTTGTTGAGTACTGAAATGCCTATCAGAAACAACTATTTTGTGTTTAAAGGCAAATTTTCTGTTTAATTAAATAATTTGCTTTAAAATCCTCACAGAATAAGAAATAAAGGAAAATAGGACATTCTTCAAAATCATATGAAATTTTGTTTGGAGTTGTTTACCACATTTATCAAGTCTGCAGTTCATGAAGTGGTAAGAGAATCCTATGACTCACATCCAGGGCCTCATCTGGGCAATGGTGTGAGGGTATTCCATAAGGATTTGTCACTGAGGTGATTCTCAGCAAGTACCAAAACTTGCTCCTCATTCTGCCCCTCTTAACAATATTCATAGCTGAATGGTAGAAAAAGGTTGGTGTTACTAAGATTAAGCTGTTTTTATTTTTTTTTCAGTTTACAAAATCCAGCTTGTATTGCTATAGTTCTGATCATATTCAGAAGTATTCTTTGCAGATGTAAGTGAAATGTAAACTATAAGTAATGGCATTTTGTAGATATTCCCAATGTCAAAAAAGTGGAGTATGTCTGCTGAAAAAATATTTAATGCAATATTTGAAGTTAATTTTATGTTTCCAGTTATATTTTCTCAAAAGGTATTGTATTTTAATATAACATTATTATAGATTTTTTGAGAATTTCATATATGCATGCATGAAATTTTGATCATATTTATTCCTTCTCCTCTAATTTTTCCAGCTCCCCACTTACTTCCAAGCTCCCTATCAAGTTTTTTTCCAATTTTAATTGTTAATAGTCCTCGGAGGCCAATTTTTTTGCTGCCATATATGAATAAGTATAGGGCTATCCATTGAAGGATAGTTCACTTTAGGGCACTCTGAATTAAAAATGACTACATTTTCCTCAAAAGCCATCGGCTATTAATAATTCTTCAATTATTCATAAAGGAAAATAAAAACATACATTCTTTATGATGGAGAGTTTAGTGACTTGATCTTGTACAAATCTTGTGCAAGTACTCACAGAAGCTGTAAGTTTATGAATGTATTGGACCTACAGTCTCCAGAAAACATTGTTTTTCCCTATCCTTCCTGACCTCTGGGGCTATAGAAATACCATAACTTATGTAATATTGTTACTTACTTATCTGTGCCCTGACTCGGAATAATGTATGAATGTGTGCATGTACTTATGATAACTATATGCTGAAAACAAGCAACAGACTGAAAATTATATTAACCATCATATATCACATAAATGTAAAAATTAATGAGTGGATATTGGTTAATTATATTTGTATGGGTTTCTGTAGGCTATTCTGGGTTATTTGGGTTCAGGATATGTTATTCCATTGCTAAAGATTTTTAAAAGATTTCTCTAAAGAAACTCTCATATAGGCAGGCAATTATCTGTAAGTTCAAGGCCAGCTTGGTTCCAAAGCAACTTCAGTACAGCTGAGGCTACACAGAAAAAGCCTGTCTCAAAAAAACAAACAAACAAACAAACAAACAAACAAACAAAAAAAACAGATCAACAAAAAAGGAATTATGCAAATATTATGTATAATGTTATTATGTATATAATGTGTACATATTATATACTATGTACATACATACTATATAGAATACATATATATTATGTACATATACTATACACATATACTATATATAATATGTACGATATACATAATATATATAATATAAAAACAGAGGAACATCACCAAATTAATTCTATGAATCCACAGTCACCTTGATACCTAAACTTCACAAAGACACAAAAAATAAAGAGAATTTCAGGCAATGTCTCTTATGAAAATTGATGCAAAAATAACTGAACAAAATACGCGCAAACCAAATCCAAGAACAACTCAAAGATATCATCTACTATGACCAAGTAGGCTTTATCCCAGATATGCAGGGATGGATCAATATATGAAAAACCATCAGTGTATTCAACCATATAAACAAACTGAAAGAAAAATAAAACCACATGATCATCTCCTTATATGCTGAAAAAGCTTTTGATAAAATCCAACATTCGTTCAAGTTTAAAGTCCTGGAGAGATCAAGGCACCTACCTGAACATAGAAAAAGCAATATGCAGCAAGCCTATAGCTAACATCAAGCTGGAGAGAATGTGGAGAAAGATGAACCCTCCTCCATTGCAGGTAGGAATATAAACTTGAACAACCACTTTCAAAATCAATTTGGCGCTTTCTCAGACAATTAGGAATAGTGCTTTCTCAAGACCCAGCTAAAACACTCCTAGGCATATATCCAAAAGATGCTCAAGTATACAAAGACATTTCCTCAACCATGTCTGTAACAGCTTTATTCGTAATAGCCAGAATGTAGAAACAACCCAGATGTCCTTCAATGGAGGAATGGATACAGAAATTGTGGTATTTTGCACAATGAAAAACAAGGAAATCATGAAATTTGCAGGCAAATGGTGGGAACTGGAAATGTCATCCTGAGTGAGGTATTCCAGAAGCAGAGAGACACACATGGTATATACTCACTTATAAATAGATATTATACAAATAATATAGGATAAACATACTAAAACCTATACACCCAAAGAAACTAAGCAAGAAGGAGGACCCTGGGTAATATGATCAATCCTCACTCAGAAAGGCAAACAGAATCAGACATCAGAAGAGGGAGAATACAGGAAACAGGATAGGACCCTACAACAGAGGGCCTCTGAAAGACTGTACCCAGTAGCTAGAGTCTTTATCAAAGCAGATGCTGAAACTCATAGCCAAACTTTGGGCAGAGTGCAGGGAATCTTATGAAAGAAGGGGGAGAACGAAAGACCTGCAGAGGACAGGAGCTCCACAGTAGAGCAACAGAACTGAAAAATCTGGGCCCAAGGGTCTGTTCTGAGACTGATATTCCAACCAAGGACCATGCATGGAGATAACCTAGAACCCTGCACAGATGTAGTCCATTGCAGTTCAGTCTCTAAGTGTTTTCCCTAGTAAGAAGAACAGGGACTGTCTCTGACATAACTCAGTGGCTGGCTCTTTGATCACCTCCCCCTTATGAGAGTACAGCCTTACCAGGCCACAGAGGTAGACAATGCAGCCAGTCCTGATGAGAACTATTCGGCTAGGGTCAGATTGAAGGACCTCCTCTAATTGGACTGGGTAAGGGGCATGAGAAAAAAAGAGGGAGGGAGGGCAGGAGTGAAAGGGGAAGAGGGATGGGGCTACAGCTGGGATACAAAGTGAATATATTGTAATAAATAAAAAATTAAAAACAATCAAATCATCAAAAAAGGAATCATGCGTATATTATATATAATGTTACACTATATATTATCTAATATACTATAATTCATAATTACATGTGATATATAATGTATAATTATACTATATTTAGTTATAATATATAATTTATATATGATATACTAAGACACATATGGCATGTACTCACTTATAAGCAGATATTAGCCATATAGTAAAGGATAACCGTGCTACAATTCACAGAACCAAAAAAGCTAAGTGACAAGAGGGTCTGAAAGGAGAAGGTTTGGTTCTCACTCAGAAGGGGTAATAGAATAGACAGTGGAAGTGGTTGAAGAGGAGAAAACAGAATAGGAGGGGTTTTGTTGACGGAAATGAGAATGGAGATCAGAAGTGTGGAGAGTGGGACAAGAGGCAAGAGGGCTTACAAAGAGAAGTGAATATTGGTTGGGACTGCTATTCTTGCAGATGTGAACCTGCATAGCTGTCTTTGGAGATGCTCCACAAAGAAATAGATAGAACAGAATCTGAGATTCACAGTCAAACATTGAGCAGAGTTCAAGGCCTCTTGTGGAAGAGTGGGGAGAATGATAGAAGTACCTGGAGAGGACAGGAACTGCACAAAAAGACCAACAGAGCCAACTGCCCTTTGCCCAGAGGCCTTGCAGAGAGTGAAGTACCAACCAAGGACCAAGAATGGACTGGACCTAGGAGCCCTACACATGTGCATCTGATGGTCTTCTAGATAACCTAGTAGATAACCTAGTAAGGGAGGTGGGGCTGTCTCTGACAAGAATTCATTAAATGCTATTCGAATTATTCTCTGTGGTGGTGCTGCATTGTCAGGACACTAAGGAAAAGGATGCTCTCTGTCCTGATGTGACTTGATGTACTTGGTTGGGTTGTTGGGAGTGTGTATACCATTTTCTATAAGGTAGAGGATTGGGGATATGGTAAAGAGAGAGGGAGGGTAGGACAGGGAAGAGAGCAGTGAGAAGGCTACAATTGAGATTTAAAATGAATAAATACATAAAATTTAAAATTATTCCTATTTAAAAATAAAACAAAACAAAAACCAACAAGAACAGAAATAAATAATCTTTGCAAACCAAAAGTCTTCACAATGATCACATGGGTCAAAAAGTCTCACCTAGGTTACCTGTGATATAAGAATGATCTTTCTTTGCAGCAACATCTAAAATATAGTATTATAATGACAGGAATTCCTTTTGAAAGAAAGGAAATCAGCAACTCAGAAATCCCTTTCTGAGTTTTTGATCTTAACCATTCTGATGGGTGTAAGGTGAAATCTCAGGATCATTTTGATTTGCATTTCCCTGATGACTAAGGATGTTGAGCATTTCTTTAAGTGTTTCTCTGCCATTCGATGTTCCTCTACTGAGAATTCTCTGTTTAGCTCTGTAGCCCATTTTTTAATTGGATTACTTGATGTGTTGCTGTTTAGCTTAAGTTCTTTATATATTCTGGATACTAGCCCTCTGTCAGATATAAGGTTTGTGAAGATCCTTTCCCAATCTGTAGGTTGTTGTTTTCTTCTGATGACAGAGTCCTTTGCTTTACAGAAGCTTTTCTGTTTCTTGAGGTCCCACTTATTGATTGTTGATCTTAGAGCCTGTGCTGTTGGTGTCATGTTCAGAAAATTGTCTCCTGTGCTCTTCCCCACTTTTTTTCTAACCAGTTTAGTGTGTCCGTTTTTATACTGAGGTCTTTGATCCACTTGGATTTTAGTTTTCTGCAGAGTGATAAATATGGGTCTATTTGCATTTTTCTACATGTAGACATCCAGTTGGACCAGCACCATTTATTTAAGATGCTATCTTTTTTCCATTGTATGGTTTTGGCATCTTTGTCAAAAGTCAGATGTCCATTAGTGTATGGGTTTATTTCTCTGTGTTCTATTTGATTCCATTGATCTACGAGCCTGTTTCTCTGCCAGTACTATGCAGTTTTTATTACTGTTGCTCTATAGACATCGGAAGAAGGTAAAAACAAGAAACAAGAAAGGAAGCCTAGTACAGAGGGTTTCTAAAAGACTCAGCCCTGCAGGGTATCAAGACATATGCTACGATTCATAACAAAATGTTTTGCAGAGTGCAGGGAATCTTCTGAAAGAAGGGGGAGATAGAAAGACCTGGAGGGAACAAGAGCTCCACAAGGACCAGAACCAGAAAATCTGGGCACAGGGGTCTTTTCTGAGACTAATACCCCAAACAAGGACTATGCATGGAGATAACTTAGAACCCCTGCACAGAAGTAGCCCATTGCAGCTTAGTGTCCATGAGGGTTCCCCAATAATAGGGACAAGGACAGTCTCTGACTTGAACTCATGGGCTTGCTCTTTGTTAACCTCCACCTGAGGGAGGAGCAGCCTTAGCAGTCCACAGAGGAAGGCAAAGAAGCCAGTCCTGTTGAGACCTGATAGACTAGGATCAGATGGAAAGGGAGGAAGACCTCCCTTACCATTGAAGTGGGGGAGGGTCATAAGAGAAGAAAAGGGAGGGAGGGTGGGTTTGGGAAGGGATGAGGGAGGGGGCTACATCTGGGATAAAAAGCAAATAAACTCTAAAAAAAAAAAATAGGAACCTGCCACAGAAGGCCTCGGAAAGGCTCTGTCCTGCAGACTATCAAAGCAGACACTGAGACTTAAAGCCAGCTGTTGGGCAGAGTGCATAGAATCTTATGTAAGAAGTGGGAAATAGTAAGATCTGGAGAGGACAGGAAGCCCATAAGGAGAGCAACAGAACCAGAAAATTTGAACACAGGGGTGTTCCCAGAGACTCATACTCCAACCAAGTACCAGGTATGGAGATAACCTAGAACCTCTGCACAGATGTAGTCCATGGCAGTTTAGTGTCTAAGAGGGTTACACTATAATGGGAAGAGGGACTGCCTCTGACATAATCTGATTGGCCTGCTCTTTGATCACCTTCCCCTGGGGGGGATTAGCCTTACCAGGCCACAGAAGATGACAATGCAGCCACTCCTGATGTGATCTGATAAACTAAGATCAGAAGGAAGGAGAGGAGGACCTCCCCTATCAGTGGACTTTGGGAGGGGCATGCGTGAAGAAGGGGAGGAAGGGTGGGACCAGGATGGAGGGAGGGAGGGGCTTATGGGAGGATATAAAGTGAATAAATTGTAATTAATAAAATAAAATTAAATTAAAAAATAAAATAAAATAAATCCCTTTCTGAGCCTGTGATTGAAGCTATAATGTAACATTTTATTAAATTTAATTTCATTTATATATTTATGTATTACAATTTATTCACTTTGTATTCCCACTGCAGCCCCCTCCCTCCTCTTCTCTCAGTCCCACCCACTTCTCTCTTCTCTCCCTATGCCCTTTTCCCAGTCCCTCCATAAGGAAGAACTTCTATCTGATCCTAGCTTATCTGGTTTCATCAGGATTGGCTGGGCTGCATCATCTTCCTCTGTGGCCTGCAAGGATGAACTCCCCAAGGGAAGGTAATCTAAGAGCCTGCCATTGAGTTCATGTCAGAGACAGCTCCTGTACCTCTTCCTAGGAAACCCACTTGGAAACTGAGCAGCAATGGGTTTCCTTTGAACAGGGGATCTAGGTCCTCTCCATGGATGGTTCTTGGTTGGAGCATCAGTCTCTGCAGGCTCCCTTTCGACTCTGTTGTTCTCCTTGTAGAGGTCCTAAGCTGAAAGTATGATTGTATTTGTAGCAAAGAGCTCAGACTATCAAGTGATAGTGCAAGATATTGGGAATGCATGCCATAGACTGAAATCAAGAGGTGGAGAGCAGCTTCTTCAGTGTTGGCCTGGCTGGTGAGAACTGGGAGGACGAAGGGACTTCAGCACAAATAGAGCCAAGAGCTGTGGAGATTTGGCATGCCTTTAGTTTAGTGCGTAAGTGTTTACACGAGTTATTCATAATAAAATTAATCGAGTATGATGTACTGTGGAAATCATTTTATTATTTTGAAGACAGTAGGAACAAAAAATTTACATTTGGAGAGACCTTAAGGTTTTACTTTAGTAACTGTTTAAAAAAAAACATAACTTTAGGATACAATACAAATTGTGCTAAACACTACATTAATATGATTTTTCTCAGTAGTCATACAATAAACACTCTATTACTTAATCAGGAAAGACGACAGTGTTTCATGAGAAAAGGTAATTTGAGATTTACATGAGAAGTTTCATTTTCACAAACAATGACTCGCATTGGCACTATTTGAAAGGACATTTCTTTTTTGTGTTTATGTGGTTAATTTCACATATGTGGAGCAGGGGATGTCTTTTGTAACCAAGGTCCAAATTTGTTAGTAGATATAACACATGGATTTGTCAAGAGTGTTTCTGTCTGTAGAACATACTGTATTGTTCTTGTAATTTGTTCATTTATTAATTCTATAAAGAATTTGTTGACTAGTTATACCCCAGAAAGAGATTGTGCAAGTAAGAAAAGCACAACTGAATTTATTTGGAAAATTATATATAATGAAATGATTACAGTGCTTGATGAGAATCATCTAAAATAATAGTGTTATAATTTAATATAGCAGCCTTATTAACAGAGAAAGAGGATTAAAGCGTTCAGCAATTTAGTTCTGAATTGAAGCTGCCAATTTATATTAAATAACCAGCTACATGTAAATATAAACATGGGTTGGAAAACACAGTAAACTGAATTCATTATTTCGCCTCACCACTCATTTCCTGGCTTAATGATTTCTAACTAGAATGAACCCAGACAACTGAGAAGACTGAGTGGGGAAAAGGTAAAAGAGTTTGAGGTTCTCTTCTTCTGATGTCCATCCTCTTAGCCTTTCGAATGGGAACTGAGCGTTTTAGTCAGGGTCCTTTCTCTTGATTAGTTTCTTTAGATGTACAGATTTTAGTAGGTTTATCCTATGTTATATGTCTATATGAGTGAGTTATATGCCATGTGTGTCTTTCTGCTTCTGGGATACCTCACTCAGGATGATCTTTTCTAGGTCCCACCATTTACCTGCAAATTTCATGATTTCCTTATTTTTCATTGCTGAGTAATACTCCATTATGTAGATGTACCACAATTTCTGCATCCATTCTTCAGTTGAGGGGCATCTGGGCTGTTTCCAGCTTCTGGCTATTACAAATAAAGCTGCTACGAACATGGTTGAGCAAATGTCCTCATTGTGTACTTGAGCCTCGTTTGGATATATGCCTAGGAGTGGTATGGCTGGATCTTGAGGAAGCACTATTCCTTGTCTGAGAAAGCGCCAGATTGATTTCCAGAGTGGTTGTACAAGTTTACATTCTCACCAGCAGTGGAGGAGGGTTCCCCTTTCTCCACAACCTCTTCAGCATGTGTTGTCACTTGAGTTTTTCATCTTGGCCATTCTGATGGGTGTAAGGTGAAATCTCAGGGTCGTTTTGATTTGCATTTTCCTAATGGCTAATGAGGTTGAGCATTTCTTTAAGTGTTTCCCTGCCATTTGATATTCCTCTATTGAGAATTCTCTGTTTAGCTCTGTTCCCCGTTTTTTAAGTGGATTACTTGGTTTGCTGCTTTTCAGCTTCTTTAGTTCTTTATATATACTGGATATTAGCCCTTTGTCAGATAAAGGGTTGGTGAAGATTCTTTCCCAATCTTTAGGCAGTCATTTTGTTTTGATGACGGTGTCCTTTGCTTTACAGAAGCTTTTCATTTTCATGAGGTCCCATTTATTGATTGTTGCTCTTAGTGCCTGTGCTGTTGGTGTTCTGTTCAGGAAGTTGTCTCCTGTGCCAATGAGTTCAAGGCTCTTCCTCACTTTTTTTCTAACCAATTTTATGTGTCTGGTTTTATATTGATGTCTTTGATCCACTTGGACTTCACGTTTGTGCAGGGTGATAAGTATGGATCTATTTGCATTTTTCTACAACCTAGGAACCTGCCACAGAGGGCCTCTGAAAGGCTCTGTCCTGCAAATTATCAAAGCAGACACTGAGACTTATGGCCAACTGTTGGGCAACGTGCAGGAAATCTTATGTAAGAAGTGGGAAAGAGTAAGATATGGAGAGAACAGGAAGCCCATAAGGAGAGCAACAGAACTAGAAAATTTGAACACAGGGGTCTTCCCAGAGTCATACTCCAACCAAGTACCAGGCATGGAGATAACCTAGAATCCCTGCACAGATGTAGTCCATGGCAGTGTCCAAGTGGGTTGCACTGTAATGGGAAGAGGGACTGCCTCTGACATAATCTGATTGGCCTGCTCTTTGATCACCTTCCCCTGAGGGGGGAGCAGCCTTACCAGGGCACAGAAGATGACAGTGCAGCCACTCCTGATGTGATCTGATAGACTAAGATCAGAAGGAAGGAGAGGAGGACCTCCCCTATCAGTGGACTTGGGGAGGGGCATGCGTGCAGAAAGGGGAGTGAGGGTGGGACCAGGAGGGGAGGAGGTAGGGGTTTATGGGGGGGTACAAAATGAATAAAGTGCAATTAATAAAATTAAATTAAATTTAAAAAAAGAGTTTGAGGTTTATTAGTCAGTAACTGGAATCTTAGCACTACTGGTTAAAAAAGTTACAAGGCAAGTGTGTAAGATAGGTATGTTTACTGCAGCATCTCTAGAAACACGAAAAATGTTATCCATAATGAAATCCAGCTTACAACACACCACAAATGAAATTAAAATTTACAGGGGTTATAGAAGACTTATTTATCTTAGTTTCTATACTTTTTAACTGTTTGTGAAAAGAAATCGAACACATTTTGTGAAAGTTTGAATTTTCAAGTTTTAAAACATTAAATTTTGGTTTGTATCCAGTATTTTATAATTAATTATTATAAATAATCAAACATTTTCATATGAATATCAGGGGATTGTTGCAACATTTGTATTAGTATAAAAGATTAAATCTTAAATCAAATATATTTCACTAATAATTGGATATGATCAGATTGTATTAAATAACTAGGTACTAATATACTTTCATAAATTTTGTAATCCAAATATTTGCTCTAAGAATATGAGAGCATAGGGAAGTCATTTTGTACTGAAAATTCATTTTCATGTTCTGGCTATCTACTCAGTGAATATATGCATTTGTTCATTTACTTCTTTATTAAAAGTAGGCTGCCTTATGGCTCTGGATATATAGGAAGTAACTACCTAGCCTTGGTGGCCTTGAAGAATTGATCCTCCCAACTCTCTTGTTTTATATATGTTTTTGTTATCATCAAGTTAGTACATGTTTTTCCACTTGACTTTATAGAAGTCAAAGTATAACTTCACTGGTGATATGATAGTATACATGAGTGACCCCAAAAATTCTCCCAGAGAACTCCTTCACTTGATAAACACCTTTAGCAGAGTGGCTGGATACAAAAGTAATTCAAAAAAGATAAATAGCCCTCCTATATATGAAAGACCAAAGGATTGAGAAAGAAATTAGGGAAAATACACCCTTCACAATAGTGACTTATAGTGATATATAGTCACAAATTACGTGACTATAAGTACTCTTAAATATTGCCTGAAGAATAAATGGAAAAATGTTAAAAATGTCCCAGAATGGAACATTAAATAATAATTATAATAATATAAGATGAAATATATGTATCACATGCTAAATTTTTCTTAAAAATATACTGATGAATTATGAAAGTAGACGACTTTTTCATGTTATCTCTACCTGTGTTATAAGCAATCTCACTTGTGACTTTAGAAATTTATGGACTGATTTTCTGATTTACCTTCTGCTAAAAGAGGTAACATTATAATCAATTGTCTCTGGCATTCAACATTTCTCATCTAACTAAAACAAAGCACCTCTCTATTTCTTTAGAAATGTCCTGGGGGTCCTCAGGAAAATCTGAATCCCCAATTCAGTCTTAAACCGGAAGGTGACATCTATTTTGTTACTTCACTTCTTTATCCACGGAGTACAGAAAGAACAGTACAAATTGTATTCCCAGCCAGATTCAACTGTGAAAGTCAAACAGAATAATACTTGATTGTGCTCTGAAGTTTTAAAGCAGTGTTGAAATATAAGGTTTAGAATTAGAATAATGATGTTTTCAGTCTTTGTTATGTTTATCTTCATCCTGTAAAGTTGTTACTTGAAACTGTGTCCTCATCACCTCTGATTTCTATTCATTGCTGAGAATGTTCATTGGGTTGAGAGCAAGTTTCAGCAAAACAAACACAATCGATGGGCTGTTTAATTTCAGTTTCAGACATGGTAGTATCTATAACTTTTCCACAGTACAGTAGATAAAATTGAATGAAATATAATGCAATTTTCTCAGTTTGAATCACTGATCAATTTGGTATCTGCCAGTGTCATCTAGGCGTCTGTTATATCACATTATCATGGGGCTTTGCTAAGGAGATACTGATTCAACATTTAGGATGAAAAAGCAACACAGAATGTTTCTTAAAAGTGACTATATATGAATAACTAGCAATTAACAGTTTGTAATAGCAGTTTAAAAGTATCGAAAGTAACCTTGAATTTGTATCAATATACTAAAATTTACCAATGTATTAAAAATAGACTTATTTTTGCATCAATATACAAAGTCCTATACCAGAGTTAAAAATAACCTTATTTGACAATAACAAATAAAGATAGGTAAATCTTCAAAAACCTCAGAGACCTACAAAATATGGCATTTAAAAAAATGTTTTCATTGTATTAAAGATTCTTTGACAATGAGACATGTCATCTCCTGGCAGCACCCAGCCCACCTCAAAGAATATGAAAGACCATATGGAGATGGCCTCACATGTGGCAAACGAGCCACCCAGGCAAAAAGAAAACACCCTTGTTTCTCAATAGACACAATTCTGCCAAAAATAGGCAACCTTAAATGCAGGACAAGTTCATTGCCAAAATCTGCCAAGACAGTGTAAGCTAGTCCTAAATAGTTTCTGCTTCACATATATGTCTGTCAAATATATTGAGCAAGAATGCTGAAGATTATGTTCCAACATTATAGAGTATTTTGGGTGACTATTTAGGCAGCAAACTTTCTCTGTCGATTTTTTTTTTTATTTTTATTTTTGGAAGCCATTAACATGGACTTCCTATTTACTTCAGTAACCTAATTTTATTCTTCTCAAGTCTCTGCTGGGGTTGAAGACCAAATAGTTATATTTCCACAGTTAAGCTTAAGTTGTTTAGAATTTAAGAAAATGTTTTCATATAAACAATAACAATAAGGATAAAGGTAAATTTAGGTATAGAACTCTAAACTTGTCAAGATAGGATAATCAAAAACTTTCTCCTAAGTTGCAAAATGCACATGGACTGGACATTGCACATGTAAATTTTTCCTAATAGTTTTACTTGTTTGTTTATTTATTTATTTATTTATTTATTCATTTATTCATTTATATATATATATAATTTTTATTTTTATATGAATCACAGGTTATTTACTTTGTATCCCAGCTGTAGTCTCCTCCTTCATTCCCTCCCAATTCCACCCTACCTCCCTCATCTCCTCCCTACCCCTTTCCAAGTCCACTGATAGAAGAGGTTCTCCTCCCCTTCCATCTGACCCTACCTTATCAGGTATCTTCAGGACTGGCTGCAATGTCCTCCTCTATGTCCTAGCAAGACTGCTTTTATCTCAGGGAGGAGGAGGTCAAAGAGCCCACCATTGAGTTCATGTCAGAAATAGTCCCTGCTCCCCTTACAAGGGTACCCACTTGGATACTGAGCTACCATGGACTACTTCCAAGCACAGGTTCTAGGTTATACCCATACAAGGCTTTTGGTTGGAGAAACAGTCTCATAGAAGACCCCTGTGCCCATATATGTTTGTTCCTTGTGGAGCTTCTTTCCTCTCCCGGTCATAATAACTCCCCCTTTGATCATATGATTCCCTGCCTGCAGAAGGTTTGGTTATGAGTCTCAGCATCTCCTTTGATAGACTGATAGGTAGAGTCTTTCAGAGGCCCTCTGTGGTAGGCTCCTGTCCTGTTACTTGTTTTTTCCTAGATCCAATGCCCATCCCACTTGTCTTTCTAGGTGAGGATTGATCATCTTACCCCAGGTCCTCTTTCTTGTTTATCTTCTTTAGGTGTATAGATTTCAGTATGTTTATCCTATCTTATGTGTCTAGTACCCATTTATAAGTGAGGAAAAAGCATCTGTGCTTTTCTGCTCCTGGGATACCTCACTCAGAATGATCTTTTCTAGATCCCATCATTTGCCTGCAAATTTCATGATTTCCTTGTTTTTAATTGCTTAGTAGTATTCTGTTGTGTAAAAGTACCACAATATCTGTTCATGCCTCCGTTGATGGACATATGGGTTGTTTCCAGTTTCTGACAATTACAAATAAAGCTGCTACAAACATGGATGAGCAAATGCCCTTGTTGTGTACTTGAGCATCTTTTGGATTTGGAGTGATATAACTGGATCTTGAAGAAGCACTATTATTCTTAGATTTCATTTTTTCATGGCATCCTTGATTTTTTGGATATTTTGTGTATGGGATTTTTCTGATTTTACTTTTTCTTTGAGAGAAGTATCAATTTCTGAAATTGTATCTTCAGCACCAGAGATTCTCTCTTCCATCTCTTGTATTCTGTTGGTGATGCTTACTTTGTGGTTCCTGATCTTTTCTCTAAGTTTTCCAGCTCCAGAATTTTCTCTGTTTGTGTTTTCTTTATTGATTCTAATTCTGTTTTCATGCCTTGCACCATTTCCTTCATCTGTTTGAATGTGACTTCCTGTCTCTGTATGATGGTCTCTATTTTTTGTTTGTTTCCTCTTTATATATCACTAATTGTGCCACTACTTGTGCCTCTATTTGTTTGGCTAAATATGCCGGTGTTTTTTTGAGAGCTTTGTTCATTTTCTCTTTATTTGCTTCCATCTGTGTGACAATTTTTCTGAGACATTCGTTTGTTTCCTCTTTATCTGTCTCTAATAACTAGATAAGCATAACTTTAAAGTCATTTTCCTGTGCTTCCAATGAAATGGAGTATCCATTGTTTTTGGGGGTTGCTGATGAGGCCATGATTTCCTGATTTCTGTTAGATGTGTTCTTTCACTGACCTCTGGCCATTTGCTTATCTGTAAAATTCACTGTTTGTTCTTGGATGCTGCAGTTCAGACTCGTACTGTCTTTCTCTGGTGTCTGGAGAATTCTTCAGGAAGATGAGAGAGGTCCAGTGGTTTCAGCATGAGCATTGGTGTTTCAGCTGTACCTGTGGGAGGAAATTCCTAGGGCACAGAAAGACAAATGTGTGCAAGCGTGTGTGTGCACTGAAGTGTGTGCTGAGGGACAGGGTGATAGAGAATGTAGAAGCCTTCAGTGTGAGGGAGGGGTGCCTTGCAGGCACTGGTGGGGTAGTAGCCGCTGAAGGTATCGCAAGCGCTGGTGATGATTGTGGGCACAGATTCCCTGTGTACCTCAGTGACCTATAGGCTACTGTTATTCCTCTCTAACTGAGCTTCAGGAGTTATTTGCCTAAACTACACTGGTAGATCCCCAGAGCAGGGGCTTCAATGTCCCAAGAAACCCTCTGTTTCCTGCAGTGGATGTGTGGGTGAGAGAGATCTGATATCAGCCTGCCAGCTTAGAAACACCCTGGATCTGGGGCTCTGTAGGCCCTTGAGGGCGTACTCACTCTCTAACAGGAAAATCATAAAGCACAGGGGTTCATCCTGTTCTCTATTGGCAGGTTTGGACCTGCTGAGTCAAATATGGCAAGTTGAGCTCAGTCAGCTCAGTGGTGCTATAGCCGTTGAACTAGGGAGTCCAGCTGCGGCTGCAAAACTAGAGTGTCCAGGTGCCTGCTGGAAAGTGCTGGGGAGCCACAACAGAGGTCCACAGACCTAGGTGGCCCAGCCTAGGTGTACCTTGGTGGTTTTTCAAGTCTGCTGGGCTTTGGTGGCTGTACAGCTGGCTATCTGCCACGGAGGGATTTGAGAGGTCCATACAGTCACTAGCTGGGAGGCCCTGCAGAGTCAGTATTGCTGCTAACATATATGGGACCCAGGAAGGATTGTACCATGGATCTGGGACTCGGCAGGTGGATACAGCAGGCAGCTGAGGCTGAGGAGCTAGGAGCCCTGCCTCTGCTGTCTCGGTCCCCAGGCAGTGAGTTTTGTGTTCAGAGTCACAGGCTCTGCGGGTCAGCTTCTCTAAGGAGGAGGGAGGCCTAAAAAAGGGAAGTGCCTGACTTGTTCCCTCTTTTCTCCTTTTTCTGATGTCCATCCTCTTTGTCTTTCTGGATAGGAATTCAGCATTTTAGCAAGAGTCCTTCCTCTTGATTAGTTTCTTGGGTGTACAGATTTTAGTAGGTTTATCCTATATTATATGTCTATATGAGTGAGTATATACCATGTGCATCTTTCTGCTTCTGGGATAGCTCACTCAGGATGATCTTTTCCAGATCCTACCATTTACCTGCAAATTTTGTGATTTCCTTTTTTTTTTTTTTTTTTTCTGAGTAATATTCCATTGTGTAGATATAGCACAATTTGTGCCTGACACAGAGGACCTCTGAAAGGCTCTATCCTACAGACTATCAATGCAGATGCTGAGGGACAACCTTTGGGCAGAGTGCAGGGAATCTTACGAAAGAAGTGGGAAACAGTAAGATCTGGAGAGGACAGGAACTCCACAAGGAGAACAACAGAACCAAAAAACCTGAGTACAGGGGTCTTTCCTGAGACTGATACTCCAACCAAGGACTATGCATGGAGATAACCTAAGACCCCTGCACAGATGTAGCCCATGGCAGTTCAGTATCCAAGTGGGTTCCATAGTAATAGGAACAGGGATTGTCTCTGACATGAACTGATTGGCCTGCTCTTTAATTATCTCCCCTTGAAGGGGAAGCAGCCTTACCAGGCCACAGAAGAAGACAATGCCGCCACTTCTGATGAGACCTAATTGACTAGGGTCAGAAGGAAGGAAAAGAAGACCTCCCCTTTGATAGACTTGATAGACCTCAGTGGACTTAGGGAGGAGCATGCATGCAGAGGGTGGACAAAGGGAGGGATTGGGATGGTAGGAGGTAGGGAACCACAGGGGGGATACAAAGTGAATAAAGTGTAATTAATAAAAAATTTAAAAAAGGGATGTGCCCCTCTCCATTCCCAGCGAATTTCATGTTCCTGTGATGCCCCCTCTCTTTCAAGAAGCATCAAGTTTAATTTTCTGGCTTCAGTTGCCCCTTCACTCACCAATTTCGGAGTTTCAGATCCTCTGCCTCTCAAAGACAGTGCATGCTGGTTACTGCTGTCTTGGATCCTCTCTAATAGTTTTCAAAAGTATTTCATAATTATTATTGTGTTGAAAGAAAATGAGTCTTCTATTGGACTTAAAGGAGGGAAATGTTGGTATAATGTTCTTGTGGAATATGTACAATTTATGCTTGTTCATTCTTCTCTACCCCAGTATCTGGTTTGAATCTCGACTTTGCATTGTGATGTTTATTCTAAGCATCACCTGTCTCAAGTTTGTTTAAACATGCCACCATTTGTTTTCTGTATTTTCAATAAAACAACCAGCCAATGCTGAGCAATGGAGAGAATAGGGTGGGACATCCTGGCCCAGAGGGTAGGAGAAGAAAGAGAGTAAGAGGAGTCGTAGATGAGAGATCTGCAAGAGAGGACTTGGAACCAGCAGTAGAGATGAATGGAACCTAAGATGTGACTAAAAGCAAGTATATAATGGGAAATCTGAATGGGAGGAAAATACGTGGGTTTGGAGTTTTCGGGTGGAGTAACCTAGAGCATGCTGTAGGTTAATTAAATAAATCCTAATATCTGTGTGTTGGTATCTGTATTTAAATTTTATTCCATACTTTCACATTCATTGTTCAATTTTTTGTGTGGAAGTTTAGTCAGAGGCTATGCTTTGCACAATAGTATAAGATATATGTCAAGCTCATAAGTTGGGGTTTAATAGAGGCACTGGACTATAAAATAAAAATATGTGTTCCAATGAGTGGATTTTGTTCTTTTTCTTTTTTATTAAATTTTTATTTTTTAATATTAGTTACAGTTTATTAACTTTGTATCCTAGTTGTTGGTTTGGGTGTACAGCTTGTTTAGAAATAACCATTGTTTAACAAAAAGATAAATCAATTGCTTTCTACTTTATATATTGAGGCAGGGTGTCTTACTTGAACCAAAAGCTCAAAAATTCATTTAATCTAGATTGTGAATTTGCTTGGTTGCCCTGTCTCCATCTCTTGAGTCCTGGGATCACTGGTGTAATACTACATCTGTCCAGCATTTACATGGGTACTGACAACCCCAACAATGGAATTATGTTTGCTCACTGCCTTACTTCAACTTTCCAAATTATTCATGTACTTTTTATCATCAATCCTACTTTTCAAGCAAACAGTCAATTGGTAGTAACCCTCCACAAGAATGACACAATTCTTTAGTTTTTCTGTAACATTCAAATATTAATTCTTCTGTCTACACAAGATAATTACTATTATCCTCTTCTACAGTTTATAAGTTAAATTATGAACGTAGAAATAGCCACATTCTCTCCCACCACCTTATCAATATTATTGCCTTCTGTTGTTGGTAACGTTGTGAAATTAGTGAATTCCATACTTTCACATTCATTGTTCAATTTTTTGTGTGGAAGTTTAGTCAGAGGCTATGCTTTGCACAATAGTATAAGATATATGTCAAGCTCATAAGTTGGGGTTTAATAGAGGCACTGGACTATAAAATAAAAATATGTGTTCCAATGAGTGGATTTTGTTCTTTTTCTTTTTTATTAAATTTTTATTTTTTAATATTAGTTACAGTTTATTAACTTTGTATCCTAGTTGTATCCTGCTCCCTCATTCCCTCCCAACCCCACCTTCTCTCCCTCATTTTCTCCCTCCCCCTTTCCAAGTCCACTGATAGGGGAGGACCTCCACCTCTTTCATCTGACCCTGGTTTATCAGGTATCTTCAGGACTGTCAGCAAAGTCCTCCTTTGTGGTCTAGCAAGGCTGCTCCTTCCTCGGTGTGTGTGTGTGGGGGGGGGGGTGTCAAAGAGCCCATCACTGAGTTCATGTCAGAAATAATCCCTGTTCCCCTTACTAAGGAAACACATTTGGATACTTAGCTACCATGGGCTACATCTAAGCAGGGGTTCTAGGTTATATCCATACATGGTCCTTGGTTGGAGATACAGTCTCAGAAAAGTCCCCTGTGCCGAAATATATTTAGTCCTTGTGGAGCTCCTGTCCTCTCCAGGTCATGCTAACTCCTCCTTCTTTTATAAGATTCCCTGTACTCTGCCAAATGTTTGGTTATGAGTCTCAGGTTCTGCTTTGATACAGTAGAGTCTTTCAGAGGCCCTCTGTGGTAGGCTTAGATGCTCAAGTACACAACAAGGCCATTTGCTCAACCATGTTTATAGCAGCTTTATTTGTAATAGCGAGAACCTGGAAACAACCCAGATGTCCATCAATGCAGGAATGGATACGAAATTGTGGAACTTTTATACAATGGAATACTCTTCAGCAGCTAAAAACAAGGAAATCATGAAATTTGCAGGCAAATGGTGGGATTTAAAAAGATCGTTTTGAGTGAGGTATTCCAGAAGGAGAAAGACACAAATGGTATATACTCACTTATATAGACCTATAAGATATGATAAACATAATGAAATCTGTACACTTAAGGAAGATAAACAAGAAAGAAGACCCTAGGTAAGATGATCAACCCTCACTTAGAAAGACAAATGGGATGGACATTGGTTGTAGGAAAATGAGCGATTTCTTATACTGACCTCGTGAGTCTTTCACTGCTATAACTAGATCTGCATAAGGAAATCTCTGATATGGTGTTTCGTTTTTATGTTGACAAGCTGGTGGCAGCTGAAGTGACCCTAGAGATAGAAAGCTAATTTGCTTCATTTATGTGTGAAATCCACCCCTCTCACCCTGCTCATATTGCACCTGAATCAAGCAGGTAATAAAATATGGCTCCTGAGAGTTTTACTGTTACCCACAGAACATGATTTGATTTTAGTCATTTTCTTAAAAAGCAATTATTTCTTGATATTTCCATAAACTATCATTGTCTTGATTTCCAGATTTCCATGCTGAAGATGCTATGCTCATAACTGCCAGGTCCACTTGTTCCTGACCAAGTCTACGCAAGCACATCTGGTCTGTACAACTGCCAGCTCATTCTTCAGGTAAAAGGAGGATGAGGTGGCCAGCAGTACACCCTGCCCAAATGCCTGCCCATGATGAGAGACAAGATTACCCATCATTATGGAAACTTGGTTAAGTCAGTACTGAGAGGTGCCTAAAGAGCCTGGCTGTAATTATGAGTTTGTATACCAGCTGCCACCAAACAGGAGCAAGGAGAGAAAACCAGTTAGTGGTGATGTCTAAGTCAAAGACACTTGCAATGATGTTGCTTTTCACAGAATAAAAAATGACTCCCTTTCCACATTTATTGTTTTTGCTTTTTGAATCTCACAGAAATTTCTCTACAGGTCAAACCTGGAATGGTTGGGAACATTCACTATAGTGACTACTAGGACACATGTCCAGGTTAAACAATTGAAAAGTACAAACTTACCACAGAAGGAAGTGAAGAAATGGAATATATTTTAAGAGTGAAAACAACAAAAACAACAACAAAAATACAAACTATGGTCATAAAGAAGTACTTGTCAAACATGACCTAAAAATGTTTCATTCTTGTGACTGGGTGAAAGATGTTAATCTAAGAAATAATAAAAAATCCTGAAAATGTCTATCACATATCAGACAATTAAATTGCCATTGGAACTCAAATTGAAGTTGTTTCTATTGTTTCTGATGGTGTAGTACCTCTTGAGATTTAGCTTTTGAAATATTTAAGTTGGCCTACTACTAAATAATATTTAAAGTATTGGAAAAAGTAACACCCTCTAGGTCCTTCCACTGTGGTATGCGAATAGATTAGATTTTCTTATAATGTAGTCCCTAGTACTTTAATCTCTGAACATTCAGACTTCTTTGTTGCAGAATGTCAAGAATGCTTTGTTTTATTGCTGAGATTCACTATTAAACATAAATTTAAGAGCCTACGTTTATACCCATTAATTATTTCACAGTCTCATTAACTTGTTCCTCATTTTAGAAATCACAAAGCAGGGAAGAAAGGTAACACCTTCCTGAAGCCTAATTCAAGGCTAATCTTGGGAAAGATCCACTTGCAAGATCAATAAGTATGTTGGTGAGCTCAGTAGCTTGTAGTTGTTAAATGGATTTCATTTCGTAGTATTGGCAAAAGTTTCCTCTGCTAATGTGGCTGTATTTGTCATGATTTTTAAGAGTCAGTGTGAGGAAGAGAGAGAGGACAGTAAATGAGATTTATAGTTTTAGAAAATAGCCAAATCACTTACAAGAAACATTGTACATTTTGGTACAGTAGTGATATTCTGTAAAAGGCCAAGTTCTCACTGGAACATAAATAGTAGGACGTTTCTATGAGATTATAACCTCTAAATAGTTGCACATCTGTACTGTTGGTCACCTTGAGTTGAGGATTTATTAGCAAACTTCAAAGAAAACTCATACGGTTTGGCTATCTCACCAAAACCCTAAAGCTTTAGTTATAAACCTGAGATTCTATATGACTCAGCTCATCCCACAAAGACTTATCATTTCTACTGTATTATTTTGTGCTCTTAAATTATGCACACAAATGTGTACATACACACAATCTAGAATTTCCTCACTCCTGAAGACTGAGCATTTTTACTGATCTGATGACAACAGAGAAGGAAAGAGTTAAGAAAGAAAGAAAGAAAGAAAGAAAGAAAGAAAGAAAGAAGAAGAAAGAAAGAAAGAAAGAAAGAAAGAAAGAAAGAAAGAAAGAAAGAAAGAAAGAGAGAAAAGAAGGAAGGAAGGAAGAACTAAGGAAGGAAGTTGACATCAACTTGGCTTTATTTCTTGTATTAAGCATAGATTATTTTCTTATGTAATATAATCTAAATATAGTTTCCCCACTTTCTAATACTTCCAGTTCTTCCCCACCTTCTCTCCAAAAGAGATCTACTACATTTCTGTCTCTCATTAGAATTAGAAGGAGTTAGAAGAAGATATGAGAAGATGGAAAGATCTCCCATGCTCATGGCTTGGCAGGATGAACATAGTAAAAATAGTCATTTTACCAAATGCAATTAACAGATTCAATAAAATTTCCATCAAATTACAAACCTGGAAAAAAAAAACTCTCAACTTCATATGGAATAACAAGAAACCCAGAACTGCTAAAACAATCCTCTATAATAAAAGATCTTCTGGAGGTATCACCATCCCTGATCTTAAGCTGTACTATAGAGCAATAGTAATAAAAACGGCATGGTACTGGCATGGAAACAGAATGGTGGATCAGTGGACCCTAACACAGAACCAAGAAATAAACTCACACACTTATGGACACCTGATCTTTGACAAAGATGCCAAAACCATACAATGGAGAAAAGATAGCATCTTCAACAAGGTGCTAGACTAACTGGATGGCTACATGTAGAAAAATGAAAATAGACCCATACTTATCACTCTGCACAAAACTGAAGTCCAAGTGGATCAAAGACCTCAACATAAAACCAAGTACTCTAAATCACTTAGAAGAAAAAGGGGGGAAGAGCCTTGTGAACTCACTGGCACAGGAAACAACTTCCTGATCAGAACAACAACAGCAAGGCTCTAAGAGCAACAATCAATAAATGGGACTTCATAAAACTGAAAAGCTTTTGTAAATCAAAGGACACCATCATCAAAACAAAACGACTGCCTACAGATTGGGAAAGAATCTTCACCAACCATTTATCTAACAGAGGGCTAATATCCAGTATATATAAAGAACTAAAGAAGCTGAAAAGCAGCAAACCAAGAAATCCAATTAAAAAACGGGGAACAGAGCTAAACAGAATTCTCTGTAGAGGAATAGCGAATGGCAGAGAAACACTTAAAGAAATGCTCAATGTCCTTAGCCATTAGGGAAATGGAAATCAAAATGACCCTGAGAGTTCACCTTATACCCATCAGAATGGCCAAGATGAAAAACTCAAGTGACAACACATGCTGGAGAGGTTTTGGAGAAAGGGGAACCCTCCTCCACTGCTGGTGGGAATGTAAACTTGTACAACCACTCTGAAAATCAATTTGGCTCTTTCTCAAAAAACTAGGAATAGTGTTTCCTCAAGATCCAGCCATACGACTTCTAGGCATATATCCAAAAGAGGCTCAAGTACACCATAAGGACATTTGCTCAACCATGTTTGTAGCAGCCTTATTTGTAATAGCCAGAAGCTGGAAACAGCCCATATGCCCATCAACTGAAGAATGGATGCAGAAATTGTGGTACATCTACACAATGGAGTATTACTCTGCAATGAAAAATAAGGAAATCATGAAATTTGCAGGTAATGGTGGGACCTGGAAAGGATCATCTTAAGTGAGCTGTCCCAGAAGCAGAAAGACACACATGACATATACTCACTCATATAGACATATAACAGGATAAACCTATTAAAATCTGTACATCTAAAGAAACTAATCAAGAGAGAGGACCCTGACTAAAACGCTCAATCCCCATCTTGAAAGGCAAAGAGGATGAACATCAGAAGAAGATTAAATCAGGAAACAACCTGGGAACCTGCCACAGAGGGCCTCTGAATGGCTCTGCCCTGCAGACTATCAAAGCAGACACTGAGATTTATGGCCAGCTGTTGGGCAGAGTGCATGGAATCTTATGTAAGAAGTGGGAAATAGTAAGATCTGGAGAGGACAGGAACCCCACAAGGAGAGCAACAGAACCAGAAAATTTGAACACAGGGGTCTGCCCAGAGACTCATACTCCAACCAAGTACCAGGCATGGAGATAACCTAGAACCTCTGCACAGATGTAGTCCATGGCAGTTTAGTGTCTAAGAGGGTTACACCGTAATGGGAAGAAGGACTACCTCTGACATTATCTGATTGGCCTGCTCTTTGATCACCTCCCTCTGAGGGGGGAGCAGCCTTACCAGGCCACAGAAGATGACAATGCAGCCACTCCTGATGTGATCTGATAGATTAAGATCAGAGGGAAGGAGAGGAGGACCTCCCCTATCAGTGGACTTGGGGAGGGGCATGTATGAAGAAGGGGGAGGGAGGGTGGGACCAGGAGGGGAGGAGGGAGTGGCTTATGGGGGATACAAAGTGAATAAAGTGTAATTAAGAAAAAAAATAAAATAAAATAAATTGTAAAAAAAAAAATGAATGCTAGGAATAGGGTTGAACTCTTTGGAACAGAAGACTTTCAATACAGAACACCATTGTCCTAGTTCGGGTTTCTATTCAAGTAGCAAAACACCATGACCAAAGAGCAACTTGAAGAGTAAAAGGTTTGTTCTGCTCCTACTTCCACAGCTCTGTGCCTCTTTGAAGGCAGTCATGACAGGAACTGAAACAGTGCAGGATCTTGAAGGCAGGAGCTGATGCCTAAGTCATGGAGAGATGTTGTTTACTGGTTTGTTCCACATGGCTTATTCTACCTGTTTTCTTATCAAAGACAAGACCATCAGGGATGTCACCACTCACAATGGGCTGAGCCTCTCTGTCTCAAAAATTAGTGTACAGCTGGACTTTATAGAAACATTTTATCATTTGGGGGTTACCTCCTTTCAGATAACTCTAGCTTGTGTCATGTTCATATTAAACTATTCATCACAAACAATATGACATACATTAAGAACAATAATTAATAAATAGAGCCAAATAAAACTGAAAAACTTCTACAAGGCAAAGGACACTATTATTTGGACAAAGCAGACACCTACAGAATTGGAAAACCTTATTATAAATTCACTTCTAATAGAGGACTAATGGACAAAAATACATAAAGTACTCAAGGAATTTTGTATCAAAAAATAGAATAACCCACTTCAAAATGTTATACAGATGTAAGTGGAGAATTTTCATCAGATAGAATTTAAGTAGCTGACAAAAACGTAAAGAAATAATCAACATCCTTAGCCATCAGAAATGTAAATCAAACCTCCTTTGCGACTCCGTCTTGTACCTGTCAGCATGTCTAAGATCAATAATACAAGTGACAGATGATGCTGACAAGGATGTCACACAGTGACAACACTCCTTCCTGGCTGGTGGAAATGCAAACTTGTACAGCCACTTTGGAAATTAATATGGCTATTCCTCAGAAAGTTGGAAATCAATCTACTTGTGACCAATCTGTATCACTTTGGGCAGAGACTTTACTTTACTCAGAGACTTCTTCATCCTACCATGAGGACACTTTCTCAACTATGTTCTTGGCTGCACTGTTCATAACAGCCAGTAACTAACAACAGCTTAGATCTCTCTCAACAGAAAAACGGATAAAGGAAGTGTATTACATTTATACAAAGGAGTATTACTAATATTTAAAAAAATGACATCATGAAATTTGCAAACATACTAAAGTCTAAAAAATCATCCTGAGTGAAGTTACCCAGATCCAGAAAGATAAATATTACATATTGCATATCATGTACTTTAAATTATGTATTATATTATATATAAACCACATATGTATGTCTATGGTTTATTGGAATGTCTTACAGGCTATGACCCATGTAGTCCAAAAATGAATGTCTCCCAATTGAAATTTCAAGAATCTAATAGTTATTTAGTCCTTAAGGCTGGCTGCCTGAGCTGGTCCTTAGTATAAGCTGGAATTCCAAAGATGTAGGGTATAAAACTAGCGAGGGAATAGACTTTCTATAAGAGTGAGAGCAAACAGTCAAGGAACAAGAAAATAAAAGAAAGAGAAAGAAGGAGAGAGAGAGAGATGGAAGAAGAGAAGAAGAGAGAAAGTGGGGAAGAGAGAGACTGGATCTAGCATGGACTTTTTAAACCTGAAAGTTTACCCTAAGTGATATACTTCCTGTACAAGGCCACACTTGCTCCAACAAAGTCACACTTCCTAATATTTTTATTATGGTCAAAGAGTTCCTTCCAGTCTTGGTGACTGAGGATTTAAATATGTGAGCCTATGGGAGTCATTCTCATTCAAAACATCGCAAGTCTGTAAAAGTTTGCACTCCCACCCCCATAATCTACACCTTTTCCACAATGACATATAATTTGTTTTATATAATTTGGCCATTCCTATTTGTTTAAGATAACATCTTAAGTAGTTTTACAATTCTTTCATAACTGAAGTTATCGAACATTTTTTCCATTGGAATTATTTCTATTATTATTAGTATTTACAATTTTTCAATCCCAGTTGTAGTCCCCTCCCTCATCTCCTCTCTGTCCTACCCTCCCTCCTTCTTTTGTTTCTTATTTCTGTTTCCTGGTCCACTGATATGGGAATTCCTCCTCCCCTACTGTCTGACCCTAGCCTATAATGTCCCATCAGTACTGCCTGAATCCTCTTCTTCTGTGGGCTGGCTAGGTTACCCAACCAAGAAGAAATGATCAACCAGGAAGAAATAATCAAAGAACAGACAACTGAGTTCTTGTAAGAGACTGTTTCTTCTTCTGCTACTAAGCAACCCACATGGAGACTGAGCTGTCAATGGGCTTCATCTGAGCAGGGGTTTTAGGTTCTCTCTATGTATGACAAGGACACTTGCGAAACTGTGCACAAAACAGCTATATTCATAGTAGCCTGAAACAATGTAGATGTCCCTCAACTGAAGAATGGATACAGAAATTGTGGTACATTTACACAATGGAATACTACTCAGCTTTTAAAAATAAGGAAATCATGAAATTTGCAGGCAAATAGATGGAACTAGAAAAGATCATCTTGAGTGAGGTAACCCAGAAACAGAAAGACACACATGGTTTATACTCACTTATAAACAGATATTAGCCATATAATATAGATGAACATACTAAAATCTACAGACCTAAAGAAGCTAAACAATGAGGACCCTAGGAATAATGCTTAATTCTCATACAGAAGGGCAAACAGGATAGACACGAGAAACAGTAGAAGAGAGGGAACAATACTGGACCTTACCACGGAAAGCCTCTGAAAGATTCTAGCAGCAGGGGATTAGAGCATATACAGAGACTCTCAGCCAAACTTTGGACAGAGTGCAGGCAGTCTTATGGAAGAAGGGGAGTATAAAAGGACCCAGAAGGGACAGAAGTCATATAAGCAGAGCAACAAAGCCCAGGGTGGGAATGGAGATGTGTTTCAGTCTTAAACTTCATTAACTCTGGAGAAGGCCGACAGAATTCCTTGACCTGAAATTAAAGAATGGATTCTTTACTCATGGCTCCAGAGAGAGAAGGGATGGGGGGATATTACAGAGGAGGACTTTGCAGCCAGCCCTGAAGATACCTGATAAAACAGGGTCAAATGAAAGGGGAGGAGGTCCTCCCCTATCAGTGGACTTGGAAAGGGGCAGGGAGGAGACCAGGGAGGGAGTGTGGGGTTGGGGAGGGAATGAGGTTGAGGGATACAGCTGGGACACAGAGTTAACAAAATGTAACTAAAAAGAAAAATAAAATTAAAAAGAAACACACACACACACACACACACACACACACACACACCAAATAGATGGAACAATAAGAGGTGTTTATGCACAAGATCCTTGTTTACTATATATTAAATATTTGTAATACTTCCTGTAGCCACAAAGACAGTCCTTATTCATAGGTATGTGTGACTCATTGCTCACTGAGACATGAGGTTTTAGAATATTTTCTGCAATGTTACAAAATTGAGCAGGGTTCTTATAGTTAGGTCATTATAGCCATTATGCAAAGTGATATTCATCTTTTCCAAGTAAAAGGTAACTTTGAAAGGGACTAATAAATGAAGCAGAAATTTAGTTCCTACATTTAGATTTTATTGTAACAATGTGGCATTTCTCAGAATTTATTGTGTATCTGTGTACGTCGTTTTATGCATATGGATGTGTGTGTATCTGTGCTCCAGTCTTTAAATTCTGTTTTTGTCTTTGAATAATTCCGAGAAAATTGTTTAAAGAAATATTTTTCTTTCAAAAACACCTTTTGAAAATATGGAGATTCACAGACCATAATTTTATTATGTTCATAAATATTATTGTAAACCCTTTGAAGTATTTCTTTTATTTTCTTTGCATACCATTAGACTATCCATGCTCCTTGGATGATTATGCTCATTTTACATGAGATCATCTGACATTTCAATCACATTCATTATCATATGCTTTATTAAAATAATTCCCTACTGTCATAGGCAATATGGACAGAAAATAAAAAAATACCTTACTGGGGAGTACTTTCAGAGAGCTCTGACCTTTTTCATGAAAGTTTTTATTTATTACTTGAGATTTTCTTGTTATTTTTCAATTGATCTGATTGTGTGATGACCTTTAAGAATTTGTTGATTATAAATCCTCACTCATCACCATTTCATATGCTTCTTTTCTCAGGAGAAGCAAGTGTAAGTAATAGGATATGGGGTTGAGAGTGTGGTATTATGGCCAGTAAGTTGGATGTCAGCATGAATTTAGTGATAATCAGAGATTTTAAAATGAAATGTAACCTTTCATGCATATGTGTGCACAAAGTAGCCTTGCAATTATTATGATTCAGACATATTTAACAGGATACTCTTATCTTGAGCAGGTAGAGTAAGATGCCTTTAAGATTCATCTTAGTCATTGTGTTCAGTATTCTGAAAAGACTGAAGAAATAAAATCTTATTTCCTTTAGAGTTAATTTTATAGTACATACAGTGATTACGCCAATTGGTCTGCTTTTGAAAAAATATTTCAACCCAAATTACTATAAAGAAAATTTGATCTATACCATGTTAAAATATTTCATAAAATTATTGTTGCCACACTACTAAAGATATATAATATAGGATATTAGAAAAATGACTGTCTTTGTAGGATACAAAATGAAGACATAAAAGGAATACATACATACACAAACACCAACACACTGACATTCACAACAACAAAAAACATGCAACCCATGTTAACAGGCAAGAATATAGGCTGGCTGACATCTCTAAATACTATATAAATTTTCTAGCAAATATGTAATGGAAATGCTAAGCATTGATAATGATTAAGTAAAGATTCCCTCATGATTACTATAAGATTTTATCACAGCTTTAGAAGAATTCATTTAAACAAGATTATAAGTGACTACTGTAGAGGAGTTTTTGAGAGACAAATCTTTCAACAGTGTTGGTGGAAGTAGAGATGTCTTTATTGAACAATGTACCCTACACTTTATCAGAAAACAATTAAAGTAAATCTTGTTAAAATAGTATTAAAAAGAATGAAATTTTTAAAAATTATCTTATAAAGATGAAATATTTGCTCTTTAAAATTAATAGAAGGGATTAAAATGCACAAATGAAACTATATCTCTGCTCATGAAATGGAAATGGAAGGCAATTTTGTTAAAAAGCAGGTGAGATGGAAGGGGAAGGAGGACCTCCCCTATCAGTGGACTTAGAGAGACAGGGAAGAGATAAGGGAGGAAGGGTGGGATTGGAAGGGAATGAGGGAGGGGGATACAGCTGGGATGCAAAGTGAATAAAATGTAATTAATGTAAAGAGATAAAATTGTAATTATAAAAGCTCATTTAACCCAGACCAAAATACATATTCACTGTAGTCCTTATCAGACATCCTCGGCCATTTCATAGAAAATAAGTATATATAGATATATACATATATATGTTGTACAGAACCACAATGTACTACAAATTTCCAAATCAATCTGTATAACACAGAGAGCTTCAGACATTCTACATTATAATTTTGAATGCTACTCACTGTATAGGAATGTAAATAATATCATGGCGGTCTGTGGAAATATCTCAGTAGTACAGCAACAGCTTAGCATGTAGCTGAATTCACAGCTGGGAAAAATACAATACTATGATAATAATGTACACACACACACACACACACACACACACACACACATACCAGAAGAATAAAAAATTAGCCAGAAACAAATGTTGGTATATATGAACATTCATAAGATGAAGAGGCAAAATAGGCAGCAAGAGGACAAATATATGTGTGTGTGTGTGTGTGTGTGTGTGTGTGTGTGTGTGTGTGTGTGT
>NW_026596057.1:28422699-28482054 GCF_907164565.1 Psammomys obesus
TGTGTGTGTGTGTGTGTGTGTGTGTGTGTGTGTGTGTGTGTGTGTGTTAGGAAAAATGGGTGTGCAAAAACAGAAATTAATGTTATTCCCGATGCATAAAGAACAACTTAAAATTAATTGAAAGCCTTAAACATGATTCCAATAAGAAAACCTACAGAAAAGATTCTTGAAAATGGATAGCACCTGAGAGTACTTCCATCATAATGACATCATGCTAAAATATTTCTTCACAGTTAAGAAAGCATCAAAGACCAAAAGACAACCTGTAGAGGAGGATGATGACATAATGCTCAGGAATCTGAAAGTACATTCCTGAAACATAAAGAAAATTATAGGTATCAAAGTGACTGTGGCTTCATAGAATGAGTTTGGTAGTGTTCCTTCTGTTTCTATTTTATGGAATAGTTTGTGGAGAATTGGTGTTAGTACTTCTTTGAAGGTCTTGTAGAATTCTGCGCTGAAGCCATCTGGTCCAGGGCTTTTTTTGGAGGGGAGACTGTTAATGACTGCTTCTATTTCCTTGGGAGATATAGGACTATTCAGTCTTTCTACCTGATCTTGACTTAATTTTGGTAGATGGAATCTGTCAAGAAAGTTATCCATTTCATTTAGATTTTCAAATTTTGTGCCATATAGGCTTTTGTAAACCGAATCCAAGAACACATCAAAGATATCATCCACCATGACCAAGTAGGCTTCATCCCAGGAATGCAAGGGTGGTTCAACATACGGAAATCCATCAATGTAATCCACCACATAAACAAAATGAAGGAGAAAAACCACATGATCATCTCCTTAGATGCTGAAAAAGCATTTGACAAAGTCCAGCACCCATTTATGTTTAAAGTCTTGGAGAGATCAGGGATACAAGGCACATACCTAAAGATAGTAAAGGCAATATACAGCAAGCCTATAGCCAACATCAAACTCAATGGAGAGAAACTTAAATCAATCCCACTGAAATCAGGGACAAGACAAGGCTGCCCACTCTCTCCATATCTCTTTAACATTGTACTTGAAGTCCTAGCCAGAGCAATAAGACAACTCAAGGAGATCAAGGGGATACAAATCGGAAAGGAAGAGGTCAAAGTGTCACTATTTGCAGATGATATGATAGTATACATGAGCGACCCCAAAGATTCAACCAGAGAACTTCTTCAGCTGATAAACACCTTCAGCAAAGTGGCAGGATACAAAATCAACTCAAAAAAATCAGAGGCCCTCTTGTATACCAAAGACAAAAAGGCTGAGAAAGAAATTAGGGAAACAACACCCTTCACAATAGCCACTAACAACATAAAGTACCTTGGTGTGACTCTAACCAAGCAAGTGAAAGACCTATTTGAGAAAAACTTCAAGTCTTTGAAGAAAGAAATTGAAGAAGATCTCAGAAGATGGAAAGATCTCCCGTGCTCATGGATTGGTAGGATTAACATTGTGAAAATGGCCATCCTGCCAAAAGCAATCTACAGATTCAATGCAATTCCCATCAAAATACCAACTCAATTCTTTACAGACCTTGAAAAAAAGATTCTCAGCTTCATATGGAGAAACAAAAAACCCAGAATCTCCAAAACGATCCTGTACAACAACAGATCATCTGGAGGTATCTCCATTCCCGATCTCAAGCTGTACTACAGGGCAACAGTAATAAAAACTGCATGGTATTGGCATAGAAACAGAAAGGAGGATCAATGGAATCGCATAGAAGACCCAGAAATAAACCCACACACCTATGAATTCTCAATATTTGACAAAGAAGCCAAATCCATTCAATAGAAAAAAGACAGCATCTTCAACAAATGGTGCTGGACCAACTGGATGTCTACATGCAGAAAAATGAAAATAGATCCATATCTATCACCCTGCACAAAACTAAAGTCCAAGTGGATCAAGGACCTCAACATAAAACCAGATACTCTAAATCAGCTGGAAAAAAAAGTGGGAAACAGCCTAGAATTCATTGGCACAGGAGACAACTTCCTGAACAGAACACCAACAGCACAGGCTCTAAGAGCAACAATCAATAAATGGGACCTCATGAAACTGAAAAGCTTCTGTAAAGCAAAAGACACTGTCATCAAAACAAATAGACAGCCTACAGATTGGGAAAGAATCTTCACCAACCCTTTATCTGACAGAGGGCTAATATCAAGTATATATAAAGAACTAAAGAAGCAGAAAAGCAACAAACCAAGTAATCTACTTAAAAAATGGGGAACAGAGCTAAACAGAGAATTTTCGAAAGAGGAACGTCGAATGGCAGAGAAACACTTAAAGAAATGCTCAACCTCATTAGCCATTAGGGAAATGCAAATCAAAACGACCCTGAGATATCACCTTACACCCATCAGAATGGCCAAGATGAAAAACTCAAGTGATAGCACATGCTGGAGAGGTTGTGGAGAAAAGGGAACCCTCCTCCATTGCTGGTGGGAATGTAAACTGGTTCAACCACTCTGGAAGTCAATCTGGCGCTTTCTCAGACAACTAGGAGTAGTGCTACCTCAAGACCCAGCTATACCACTCCTAGGTATATACCCAAAATTTGCTCAAGTACACAACAAGGACATTTGTTCAACCATGTTCGTAGCAGCTTTATTTGTAATAGCCAGAACTTGGAAACAACCCAGATGTCCATCAACGGAGGAATGGATACAGAAATTGTGGTATTTTTACACAATGGAATACTACTCAGCAATCAAAAAGGAGGAAATCATGAAATTTGCAGGCAAGTGGTGGGATCTAGAAAAGATCATTCTGAGTGAAGTATCCCAGAAGGAGAAAGACAAACTTGGTATATACTCGCTTATATAGACCTACAAGACATGATAAACATAATGAAATCTACACACCTAAAGAAGATAATCAAGAAAGTGGACACGGGCGAAGGTGATTAATCCTCAATTAGAAAGACAAATGGGATGTGCATTGAACTTATGACAGGAGTCTATCACAAAAGGCATCTGAAAGACTCTACCTAGCAGTGTTTCAAAGCAGACACTAAGACTCATAACCAAACCCTCGGCAGAGTGCAGGGAATCATATGAAAGAAGGGAAGTTAGTATGATATGGAAAGGATAGGAGCTCCACAAGGACCAAATATATCTGGGCACAGGGTCTTTTCTGAGACTGACACTCAACCAAGGACCATCTATGGATATAACCTAGAACTTCTGCTCGGATGTGGCCTGTGGTAGCTCAGTAACCAAGTAGTTTTCCAAAGTAAGGGGAACACGGACTATTTCTAATAGGATCTCAAGGGCAGGCTGTTTGACCCCCACCCCAGGGGAGGAGCAATCTGTTAGGCCACAGAGGAGGACTTTGCAGCCAGCCCTGAAGATACCTGATAAAACAGGGTCAGATGAAAGGGGAGGAGGTCCTCCCCTATCAGGGGACTTGGAAAGGGGCAGGGAGGAGACCAGGGAGGGAGTGTGGGGTTGGGGAGGGAATGAGGGAGCGGGATACAGCTGGGACACAGAGTTAACAAAATGTAACTAAAAAGAAAAATAAAAAAAAAAAAAAAGAAAATTATAAAATAAATTAAAAAAGATCTAGATTATAAAAAATGCTAAAGTACTTGATCGGGAAAATTTCAACGTGTTCAGTATCATTATGGACCATTGTAATGTAAATTTTAAAACTGTGAGACACAATTTTATACCTAACTAAATAGCTGGTGGCATGAGGGAAAGTGGGAAGGGCAGGTTATGTGGAAGCATTGAGAGCACAAACAGGAAAACATCTTTGGAAAACTAACTCCATTCCTAAAAAATCTAAATAACTGTTATTTGATTTATAAATTCCATTCTTAAATATTGATTCCAAATACAGACTTAAATGAAATAATAGATGCAAGATTTCAAAGAGGTCTCTTTTTTTGTTGCAGTAGTACTTATGCATAAGGTCTAAGAATTATGCAAGAGTTCACAGATGCAATAAATACTACCATGCATCACTGGAAGGAGGGCGATTCTGAACTCACGATAATGAGGACAAGCCTGAATAATATTGACTGAAATAGGCAAATCACACGAAATTCATAGGAGCACCAAAGAAACCCTCTTTTGCATTTGAAGAAACTATCTGCAAACTCACACGAGAGTGAGGCAGGTGAAAGCCACGTAAAGCTGAATGTATGGGTCCACTTACATTTCCTGCTTGTGGGTGAGGTCATAGACTGATTCACATTTGTGTCGGGTTAAGAAGAACCACCACTTCTGACAGGCATGGCATTATCTCCTGCCAGATTTCACTGAAACACTGTTTTTAATACATAAAAAAATATATGTTTTAGAAAAGGTTGCTTTATATTATTTGAAAACAAATATAATTTGGAGCTTCTATACTTTTATATACATTGAATTATATCAGCATACATAATTTCATCTTTTACTGGAATGTGTTTGATTCTTTTATTTTTATTCCATTAAAATTGAGATTATAATAAATTACATTTCTTCCTTTTTTTCTTTACTTCAAGTCCTACAAATACCCTTCTATGCTGTCCTTTAAATTTATGGCACCCCTTATTTTTGCTAATTGGTATTGTATATATAGAGAGAAAACCTGCTAAGTATAACCTGCTCAGTTTATATAATGTAACATGTATGTACCTTTTGGGGATGATTATTTGACACAGGACAACCAATTGTACTCTTCCATGGGAAAGACATTTCCATTTCAACTTTCCTTGGGTGTCTAAAGTTATTTTTTATTTTTAACATCCAAGGTATTTATTTTGAAATCAAAGCTTTTTAAAGGGACAATTTAAAAAAAATATTTGAGATTATAATATAATGACAACATGTCAACCCTCATTTTTCTCCTTTTGTATCATTCCACACAGGCTTTTCCACACTCTTTCAAATTCATGGCCTCTCTTTTCACTAATTATCATTAAACACACACAAACACAGACACACACATAAATACATATATTTCTAAATACCACCTATTCAGTAGATATAAAGTTAATTGTGTGTATGTTTTGGGTCTAACCATTTGGTCCTGGATATGGAAACAGAACAAGGAAAAGTTCATGAGGCCTCAACCCTATACAAAGAACTATAGACACCTGAGGAGAGTCCTCCCCAAGAAAGAGAAGATCAATTCATTATCCGGTGGCTACAGCTCTATGGTGTATGGTTGAGCCCTTACGGTCTTTTCACATGCGTGTGTGTGTGTGTGTGTGTGTGTGTGTGTGTGTGTGTGTGTGTGTGACTGTGTGTGTGTGTGTGTGTGTGTGTATGCTTGTGTATTTGTCTGTGTGTGTGTCTCTGTGTGTGTACCTATGTATTTGTCTGTGTCTGTGTGTCTCTGTGTGTGTGTCTGTGTGTGTGTGTATGACTATGTATTTGTCTGTGGGTATGTGGGTCTATATGGGCACATGCATACTTTTTGAGGTTAGAGGACAGCTTTAGGAGTTGGTTCGCACATTCACAAGTAAGTCCTAATGATTGAACCTCGGTCCCTGGCTTCATGGGGCTGCCTTCATCCTTGCAGTGCTTACTTGCCTCTTATATCAGTTAATTGTACTGGAAGCCTTTGATAGCATTTGGGACAAAAGAGTTGACAAGTTATGTATTTATTCTCCTCTTCCGTCTTAGGTTATTTTATTGAAAAACTCAGACGATAGTTAATGAGATTTTATTTTAGTTTTCAAAAATGCATAAATTATGAGGTTTATTATTCTCAATTGAACTATATAATGAAGAATATTGGAGGTAGTGGTGTAATACTTTCTTCATTTGATTATTCTATATTATATATCACAAAGCAAAATATTATATCGTACTTAATAATTATAAAATTATAATTAATTAAAAGTAACTAAAATGTTAATTTTAAAATACAAAACATCATAACATAGAACATTAACAAAATAAAGTATTATTTCCACTTAAACATGCAGACACTACTATTTAAGCTAAGCCATTTTTCATAATGTAGTCCCTTTAAAATAAATTGATGAAAGCTTCAGGTTAGTGGCTATTACTCAAGGCAAACTGTATTCAAATATCAATTATAATCATTAATATGCATTTAAAAGGTACGCCAAATGTTTCATATACATAATATAAAATGCTGTTTTGATTAAATTATCAAATATAACAAAATGAAATATAGAATGCAAATTTCACTATAAATTGAAGGTGATGAAATTCCTTATTACTGACATATTTAAAATAATCCACTTTACAGAACAATATTTTTTAGGGTACCTGTGTTTTACAGCAGTTCAGAGTCCCTAAGCTTGTGATCTAAGTGAAATTCATGTGTATATATGTGTATACATATATATATAACTGCATATAAATAACATCTAATTGTATGAACACTTCATACATATTTTCTTGTTCTAATAACAGATTATTATGTTTTGTAATTATTTTCCTTTCATAACAATTTGTTTAGCTTCTTTAGGAGCATAGATTTTAGTATGTTGATCCTATATTATATGGCTAATATCCACCTATAAGTGAGTATATACCATGTGTGTATTTCTGCTTCTGGGATACCTCACTCAGGATGATTTTTTTCTAGATCCAACCATTTGCCTGAAAATTTCATGATTTTCTTGTTTTTAATTGTTGAGTAGAATTCCATTGTCTGAAAGTATCACAATTTCTGTATCCATACCTCCATTGAGGGACAACTGGGTTGTTTCCAGGTTCTGGCTTTTACGAATAAAGCTGTTATGAACACAGTTGAGCGCATGTCCTTGTTGTGTACCTGAGCATGTTTGGAAATATGCCGAGGAGTGGCATAGCTGGATCATGTCAATTAGTCACTACCCGGAGGGATATCTGCTTATACATTTGATCATGTGTTTTGTTTGTTTTGTTTTGTTATTTTTTTTCAGTAAAGATTAATTTTTCAACACTTGGGGAGGTAGAGTTAGGTGGATATCTGTGAGTTCAAGGCCAGCCTGGTCTACAAAGCAAGCACAGGGCAACCAAGGCTACACTGAGAAAACCTGTCTTGAAAAAACAAACAAACAAAGATTAACTCTTACAAGCTCATGTGTTGAAGGTGTTTTTTTTTACTAGATCTTGCCGCTATTTGGGATAGTTTGAGTGATTTTTAGCAGGTGTATTCTCACTGATGCAAGTAGCTACAGGTGACAGGTTCTTTTTCTCTGTCTGTCTCTATCTCATTCTCTGTCTCTCTGTCATCATGAGACAGTTAGCATTTTTGCTCCTCTATGTACGCCTTTGTTTTTTATTTTTAATTTTTATATTAATTATAGTTTATTCACTTTGTATCCCAGTTGAAGCCTCCTCCCTCATTCCCTCCTAGTCCCACTCTTCCTCCCTCATCTCCTTCCATGCCCCTCTCTAAGTCTATTGATAGGGGAGGTCCTCTGTCCCTTCCATCTGACCCTAGATTATCAGGTCTCATCAGGACTGGCTGTATTGTCTTCCTCTGTGGCCTGGTAAGGCTGCTCCCCTGTCAGGGAGAGGTGATCAAAGAGACAGCCACTGAGTTTGTGTCTGACACATTTCCTATTCCTCTTAATAGGGAATCCATTTGGATAATGAGCTGAAAAGGGCTATATCTGAGCAGGGGTTTTAGGTCATCTCCATGAATGGTCCTTGGTTGGAGTACAATTTTTACAACGTATAACTGTGCACAAATTTTTGAATTCTCTTTTCTCCTTGTGGAGCTCCTGTCCCCTCCAGGTCTTTCTATCTGCCCCTTCTTTCATAAGATTCCCTGAACTCTGCCCAAAGTTTTGTTATGATCCTTAGCATCTTCTTTCATACACTTCATATGGAAAAAAAAAAAAAAACTAGAATTGTCAAAACGATCCTGTACAACAAACAATTCATCTGGAGGTATCTCCATCCTTTATCTCAAGCTGTAGTACAGAGTAATAGTAATAAAAACTGCATGGTACTGGCATAGAAACAGAATGGTGGATCAATGCAATAGAATACAAGACCCAGAAATAAGCCCACACCCTTATGGACACCTTATTTTTGACAAAGAAGCCAAAACAATACAATGAAAAAAAGATAGTATCTTCAACAAATGGTGCTGGTTTAACTGGATGTCTCCGTGTAGAAAAATGCAACTAGATCCATACTTATCACTCTGCACAAAACTAAAGTCCAAGTGGATCAAAGACCTCAGCATAAAACCATGCACATTAAATCGGATAGAAGAAAAAATGGGGAAGAGACTTGAACTCATTGGCACAGGAGACAACTTCCTGAACAGAACACCAACAGCACAGTCTCTAAGATCAACAATCAATAAATGGGACCACATGAAACTCAGAAGCTTCTGTCATCAGAACAAAACAACAGCCAACAGACTTTGAAAGGATCTTCACCAACCCTATATCTGACAGAGAGCTAATATCCAGAATATATAAAGAACTCAAGAAAGTAAAAAGCAACAAGTCATCCTGAGTGAGCTATCCCAGAAGCAGAAAGACACACAGGGTATATACTCACTCATATCGACATATAATATAGGATAAACCTACTAAAATCTGCACACCTAAAGAAACTAATGAAGAGGGAGAACTCTGGCTAAAATGCTCAATCCCCATCCTGAAAGGCAAAGAGGATGGACATCAGAAGAAGAAGAAAACAGGAAACAAGTTAGAAGCCTCCCCCAGAGGGCCTCTGAAAGGCTCTGCCTTGCAGACTATCAAAGCAGATGCTGAGACTTATGGCCAAATGTTGGGCAGAGTGCAATGAATCTTATGAAAGAAGTGGGAAATAGTAAGGTCTGGAGACGACAGGAGCTCTACAAGGAGAGCAACAAAACCAAAAATTTTTAGCACAGGTGTCTTTCCTGAGAATCATCCTTCCAACCAAGTACCATGCATGGAGATAGCCTAGAACCCCTGCACAGATGTAGCCCATGGCAGTTCAGTGTCCAAATAGGTTCCATAACAATGGGAACAAGGACAGCCTCTGAACTGATTGGCCTGCTCTTTGATCACCTCCACTTGAGAGGGAAGCAGCCTTACCAGGCCACAGAAGATGACAATGCAGCCACTCCTGATGAGATCTAATAGACTAGGATCAGAAGGAAGTAGAGGAAAACCTCCCCTATCATTGGACTTGGGGAGGGGCATGTGTGAAGAAGGGGGAGGGACAATGGGATTGGGAGGGGATGAGGGAGGGGTTTATGGAGGAATGCAAATGAATAAAGTGTAATTAATAAAAAATTTTAAAAAAGCAACAAATCAACTAAACTATACTTCCTTCTTAATATTTACCTTTTTTTGGGAGCCCATCTTTGGAACAGCTACACATCAACTGGAACCTTGGCTATTATTAACTAAAATACATCTTTTTTATTCTTAGAATCTTTGTTCTCAGGTCTTAGTCCCAACGGAAAAAAATTGACAATACAGTACTACTTTCATTTCATATATCTTGCATCACTGGATATTATTGATTTGCTACCTATATTGTTATACAATTTAAAACCATCATTTCCATTATATAAGTTTCCTCAAAAGCTGACTTTCAAGGATACTTTACATTCGAAGCCATGAATGTTTATGAAAGAAGTAGGTATGAAATTAATTATATCTTATAATGTTTTAAATTTATGTTCTATTTTGTGATAGATGTTTGACAAAAGTTTAAAAATATTTATATGTAATTTCTTTCTTATATGTATTTCCTTATTTATAAATTTTGTTGGAAGAAAATTTACCATTGTTCATAGGAATTAATATGCCAGAAGACTTTATTTGTAGATAATTTGAATGTGAAAGAGAATGAAACAGGTGTCCCCAGCCATTTATGGAGTAGATTTTTTGTTTTCTGTATTTTGATTTTTGCATTTTTTTTTTTTTTTGCTATCATCAGTTGCCATGGTTAAAAGATAGAGTACAGAGTAAAACAGAGAATTCTCAATAAAGGAATATCGAATGGCAGAGAAACACTTAAAGAAATGTTCAACGTCCTTAGTCATAAGGGAAATGCAAATCAAAACAACCCTAATATTTCATCTTACACCCATCAGAATGGCTAAGATAAAAAACTCAAGAGACAACACATGCTGGAGAGGGTCCTCCACTGCTGGTGGGAATGTAAACTGATACAACCACTCTGGAAATCAATCTGGCGCTTTCTCAGACAACTAGGAATAACGCTTCCTCAAGATCCAGCTATACCACTCCTAGGCATATACCCAAGAGTCTCAAGTACACAATAAGGTCATTTGCTCAACCATATTTGTAGCAGCCTTATTTGTAATAGCCAGAAGCTGGAAACAGACCAGATGCCCCTCAGTGGAGGAATGGATGCAGAAATTGTGGTATATAAACACAATGGAATATTACTCAGCAATAAAAAAAAAAAAAAAGGAAATCATGAAATTTTCAGGTAAATGGTGGGATCTGGAAAAGATCATCCTGAGTGGGCTATCTCAGAAGCAGAAAGATGCACACGGTATATACTCACTCATATAGACATATAATATAGGATAAACCTGCTAAGATCTGTACACCTAAAGAAACTAATCAAGAGGGAGGACTCTTGCTAAGATGCTCAATTCCTATCCAGAAAGACAAAAAGGATGGATATCAGAAGAAGGAGAAAAGAGGGAACAAGTCAGGAGCATGACACAGAGGACCTCTGTAAGGCTCTGCCCTGCAGACTCTCAATGTAGATGCTGAGACTTATGTGCAACCTGTGGGCAGAGTGCAGGGAATCTTAGAAAAGAAGTGGGAAACAGTAAGATCTGGAGAGGACAGGAACTCGACAAGGAAAACAACAGAACCAAAAAATCTGAGCACAAGGTTCTTTCCTGGGACTGATACTCCAACCAAGGACTAAGCATGGAGATTACCTAAGACACCTGCACAGATGTAGCCCATGGCAGCTCAGTATCCAAGTGGGTTCCATAGTAATGGGAACAAGGATTGTCTCTGACATGAACTGATTGGCCTGCTCTTTGATTACCTCCCCCTGGGGGGGAAACAGCATTACCAGGCCACAGAAGAAGACAATGCAGCCATTCCTGATGAGACCTAATTGACTAGTATCAAAAGGAAGGAAAAGAAGACTTCCCCTATCAGTGGACTTGGGGAGGGGCATGCATACAGAAGGTGGAGGAAGGGAGGGATTTCGACAGGAGGAGGGAGGGAACCACGGGGGAGATACAAAGTGAATAAAGTGTAATTAATAAAGGAAAAAAAAAAAAGAAACCTCTTCTGGGAAGGAGAGGAGGACCTCCCCCATCAGTGGACTTGAGGTGGGGCATGTGTGAAGAAGGGGGAGGGAAGGTGGGATTAGGAGGGGAGGAGAAAGGGGATTATGGGGTGATACAGAGTAAATAAAGTGTAATTAATAAAAGTTAATAAAAAGAAACAAAAGGAGCACAAACCCCAGGTATCCATGGTCAAGATATTCTTTGCATGTAGTGATAAACTACAAGAGAGATTCTCCTTCAAACACTACAGAGAAGGCTGTCCTCTGACCTCCAAATGCATACTGAGTCACCCACATACCTGAAAATGAACACACATCACATATATAATAGACAAATAATAATGATAAAATTGTTAATATTGATGCCTGCTTTACAGAATAATTTTCTAGTTTATATTCTCTTGTGATGAGGAGTTTCAAATAAATCTCATGATGTGCCAGAAGAATTCAAATTCAGTTGCCAATAGCCAGACCATCTTCTTGTGTATGTCTGTGTCTGTCTGTATCTCCATCTGTCTCTATCTTTGTTTTTTTGCCCTTTACATATCTCTCTCCCCTCCCTTCTCCCTTCTCCCTTCTCTCTCTCTCTCTCTCTCTCTCTCTCTCTCTCTCTCTCTCAAACACACACACAATCCACAAACATATAGCAGAAATGGCTTCTCTTGTAACACTAATCACCCTGAGCTATAGTCTCCTTTGGGGTAATGAGAAACACTCTTACTTTTCTTCTAATTCTTACTAATCTTAAATTGTGATTCAAAATATAACAATTCAGTTCAAGATTACCACAGTTTTTTAGACTCAAAGAAGTTTTTGTTCTTCCCTTTGTAATTCAGGGTTTTATCAGTAGTGCTGGTTTTATATCAATTAAAATATCTATTGCTCCTTTAATGTCATTAAAGTTTTTAACCCACATTTTACACATTTACATATTTAATTTAAATATTAATTTCAGTATGTGGAGTGGAAGGAAATTTATTTTCCAGATAGATGTGCACCTACCTAATTTAGTTAATTGTTTACCCAAAGCTCACTATCTGCAGTGACAGGTCAATAAAGAGTAAATTATATAAACAAGTACATTCATTTAAGTTACTGTTTTCTTCCACTAGCACATCTTTTATAACTCTTCAAACAAGAGATTATTTTATTTTTCAGTGTGAATAGTAATTGTTAAAATCTAATCAGTCTGTTCATTCTTTCCTTGTTCACAATTGTCCTGGTTCTTTTTGTTATCATAGACTCATGTGGACAAATTAAACAGAGAGGCCCATTAGGGCTTTTTCTCGAACTGTAGTGTAGTTCCAGGTGTATTTGGGGAAATTAGTATATATGTAGGGATTTGTAGTGCTCTGCCATGACTCTGGGCATATATTTTAGATCACTATGTTACACTCTACATTACTAAATTCAACCTACACACAGTTTCTTGGTTTGTTTAAATTTTTATTATATTTATATATAATCCCCAAGAAGAAAGATCACATCCCTAAACATGCATGCAGAAGACAGTATAAACACTACAATTTTGTGATTTCATATACTTCTAGGATAGTCTTAACACCCTGTATATTCACAAACATTTTAAAGTATTTCATTAGTTTTGAGAAATATTTTTATCATTTACCCTGATTTTAATCTTACTGTTGTTATCATTTTTATAATAAAATTATTAACACTTTGTATATACCATCAAGTTATCTGCAAATAAATATACATTGCTATCTTTCTTTTTTATTATAATATAATTCATTTTAAAATACATTTAATTTTATCTTAAATTCACACTTTTACAAGTAAATTATTCTATATGGAAATACCTGAAGCTATTTCTTATTCATTTATTTATTTATTACAATTTATTGATTTTGTATTCCACTTGTAGCCCCCTTCCTCGTCTCTTCACAGTCCAACCCACCCTCCAGTTATCCACTTCTGCCCCTCCCCTAGTCTACTGATATGGAGGTCCTTCTCCTTTTCTATCTGACCCCAGCATATCAGGCCTCATCATGGCTGGCTGCATCATCTTCCTCTGTGGCTGCAACCCCAAGGAGAGGTGATAAAAGAGCCAGCCAAGGATTATGTCAGAGATAGCCCATGATCCCCTTACTAGGGAGCCCACTTTGATACCGAGCTGCCTATGGGCTTCCCCTTTTTTTTCAATCCTCTCCAGCATGTATTGTCACTTGAGTTTTTGATCTTAGTCATTCTGATGGTGTAAAGTGAAATCTCAGGGCTGTTTTGATTTGCCTTTCCCTGATGACTAAGGAAGCAAATACAAATAGATCCATATTTATCACAATGCACAAAACTAAAGTCCAAGTGGATCAAAGACCTCAACATAAAACCAGGTAGTCTAAATCGGTTAGAAGAAAAAGTAGGGAAAAGCTTTAAACTCATTGGCACAGGAGACAACTTCCTGAGCAGAACACCAACAGCACAGTCTCTACGATCAACAATCAATAAATGGGACCTCATGAAACTGAAAAGGTTCTGTAAAGCAAAGGACACTGTTGTCAGAACAAAATGACAGCCTACAGATTGGGAGAAGATCTTCACCAACCCTATGTTCTACAAAGGCCTAATATCCAGAATATATAAACAGCTCAAGAAGTTAAAAAGCAACAAATCAAGTAATCCAAATAAGAATGGGGTACAGAGCTAAACAGAGAATTCTCAATTTAGGAATATCAAATGGCAGAAATATGTTTTCTTTAAGGCACTATATCAGGATATAAATAGATGAAAGGATAAATAAAACACTTGGGGATCATTTTGATAAGACTATGATCAGGGACTGAATGGTAAACAAAGATCACTCCATTTACATCTTCACACACTCTTTAAAGAAACAAAAATAGGTTTTATCTAGCTAAGACCCCACAGTCAAAAACCACTAGAGCACAATTCAGTTTACTCATTGTTGTTTTTCCTCCTCTTACCACTACCTTTAGGATTATGACTTAGCAAACAGGCATAATGAGAAAGGGGCATGCTGGGGACAGGTCTAGGGATGTGATCCTGATCAGATAGATGTCCTTCATCCAGTTGAGCACTGTGAGAAGATGATTCTTCCTCAGCAGAGGGAAAAAGGGTAGTAATAACAGCTTTGCTTTAAGAGTGGCAACTTGAAGCCATTCAAAGGTGCTTTCAAAACAGTTTTCAGAACACAACTATGGCCACTCCCCCTCTCCACATTAGTTGAATGTACTCAAGGTGAACATGGTTTAATGGGAGCCATTGAAAAAAAGAGAGAGAAAAAACTGAGTCTGAACTTAGAGGACCTTTATTAAACCCAAAACCTTGGAGATGAAAAATGCTAAGTGCTGGTAGGAGAATATTTAAGTCAACTTATTAGTCAAAGGCTTTATTTTAAAATAAACATTGAATTTATTTTCAAGATTAGTCTGAAAACTTTTATTTAAAAGATAATATTTCAGGGTACCATACTGTGTTTTCATTATATTTTAGACTTTATTCATTATATTTAATGAGACTGTGTGTATTTAAATATAACTTTGATTTAGTTATAAAAGTTATAAATAATATATACAATTAAATATGCCAATAATTAATTTTTACTTTTAATGAATCAATTGTTCATTTGCTTTATGAAAGCATAACTATGTTTTTGAACAATTAAAATGAAACGGAGGTACTAAATCACATTTATGTTTATTGTAGAGAATGGAATGTAAGTGAATGGTTTAATTATACATTTTGGAATTCATTTTGAAGCCTTTAATTTTTTCATAGTGCTATATAACTTATACAGGAAAAGGGATATTAGTAAAACATTTACATATTGGTGTATATTTTTAGAGTATTTATTTTTCTTTAAAAATATAATTCATTTTTCTATTTTGGTGTATCTGTTTTACTTGTTTTTGCTTTAATGTCTTGGAAATAAAAAGAGGCTTATCAAGCCACAGAGAAAATCAATTTCAAAATGATGAATTTCCTTTTCTCTATTCATAGGAAAAATATCTTGTACATATATGGGCTGTGTGGGAATGCACTCAAAAATTCCATTAGAGACAAAGCTATTAAATATTTTGAATGAGAAAGGTTAAGACCATAGTGCTCAATCATGTAAATCAGAACTATATTTTTCTAGAAATGAATTGAAAGTAATTTGACTGAAAGATGATAGCTCTACAAACGAATATTACCCAGTATCCCAAAGTATATCAATTTAAAATATACAATTATGAAATAATTACATACCCATATATACACTTTCAAAACACAGTATTGGATGTCTGGAAATATTTTAAATTGATGAGTTGATGACCTACAGAAATCAAGGAATTCCCTAAAGATGATTTCTATAAAACTTATTTTTATTTGTGACATAAAAATATATTTTGGGCCTTCAAAATAATTTACATAATAATATGTTTAAGGAGAATATGAAATTAAATTATATAATATAGAGAAATACACCTATAAACTAAAAAGATGAAACGCTAGGTAAAGATTTTTATTTAATATGAAAAATAATGAAATTTTATTTTCAAAGATTTTTCTATAAGCATCATACCCAGAATTTTTCAAATGTAATGAGAGACAAATTTCGTTGCATTTGACATTTGACTTAATTTGCTTTTCAACAATTAAATAGATGCCTACTGTCTTAGTATTTTCATTGTTTTTAAAGAATTCTATTCTAAAATTCAACTGAGAACAGAGTGAATTTATTTAAGCTTACAGTTCCATATCACAGTTGATCACAGGGGAAAGTGAGGGGAGGAACACAAGGTAGTTACTCTCAGACGGGAGCAGAGACAGAGATCATAGATGTGTGCTGTTTGAGTGCTTGCTTCTCATGCTTTCCTAGACTGCTTTTTACTCTGTATCCTAGCTGTGTCCCCCTCCCTCATTCCCTCTCAATCCCACCCTTTCTTTCTCATCTCCTCCCTGTCCCTCCCTAAGTCCATTGATAAGGAAGGTCTTCCTTCCCTTCCATCTGACCCTAGTTTATCAGGTCTCATCAGGACTGGTTTCTATGTCTTCCTCTGCGGCCTAACAAATCTGATCCTCCCTTGGGGAATTGGGAGAAGGAAGTCAAAGACCCAGCTACTGAGTTCAAGTCAGAGACTGCCCCTATTCCACTTACTGTGGCACCCATTTGGATGTTGAGCTACCATGGGCTCAGTCTGAGCAGGGGTTCTAGGTTATATCTATGCATGGTCCTTGGCTGGAGCATCAGTCTCAGAAAAGACCCCTCTGCCCAGATATATTTGGTCCATGTGGTGCTCCTGTCCTCTCCAGGTCTTACTAACTCCGCCTTCTTTCAAATGATTCCCTGCACTCTGCCTAAGGTGTAAGGTGAAATATAAATGTCATTTTGATTTGCATCTCCGTGATATCTAAGGACATTGAGCATTTCTTTAAGTGTTTCTCTGCAATTCTATTGGTCTGGCATGCAATAGTGCTTCAGTATATGAAAATCCATTAATGTAATTCACCATATAAAAAAACTGAAGGAAAATAACCACATGATCATCTCCTTAGATGCCAAAAAAAGCATTTGACAAAATCCAACACCCATTTATGTTTAAAGTCTTGGAGAGATCAGGGATACAAGGCACATACCTAAACATATTAAAGACAATATACAGCAAGCCTACAGACAACATCAAACTCAATGGAGAGAAACTTAAATCAATCCCACTGAAATCAGGGACTACACAATGCTACGCACTTTCTCCATATCTCTTCAACAGTGTACTTGAAGTTTTAGCTAGAGCAATAAAACCACTAAAGGAGATCAAGCAGATACAAATCAGAAAGGAAGAAATCAAAGTATCACTATTCACAGGTGATATGATAGTATACATGCATGACCCCAAAAATTCAACAGAGAACTTCAGCAAAGTGGCTGATACAAAATTAACTCAAAATATCAGAAGCCCTTCTGTACACCAAAGACAAAAGGGCAGAGAAAGAAATTAGGGAAACAACACCTTTCACAATAGCCACTAAAAACATAAAGTACCTTGGGGTGACTCAAAACAAGCAAGTAAAAGACCTGTTTGAAAAAAAAAAAAACTTTTAAATCTCTGAAGAAAGAAATTGAATAAGATATCAGAAGGTGGAAAGATCTCCTGTGCTCATGGATTGGTAGGATTAACATAGTGAGAATGTCATTCTACCAAAAGCAATCTACAGAGTCAATGCAATTCCCATCAAAACACCAACACAGTTCTTTACTGACCTTGAAAGAAAAATTCTCAGCTTCATAAGGAAAAACAAAACCCCCAGAATTTCCAAAATGATCCTGTGCAACAACAGATAATCTGGAGGTATCTCCATCCCTGATATCAAACTGTACTACAAAGCAATAGTAATAAAAACTGCATGGTATTGGCATAGAAACAGAATAGTGGATCAATGGAACCGCATAGAAGACCCAGAAATAAACCCACACACCTCTGAATACTTGATTTTTGACAAAGAAGTTAAAACCATTCAATGTAAAAAAGACAGCATCTTCAACAAATGGTACTCGTCCAACTGGATGTCTATATGCAGAAAAATGAAAATAGATGCATATTTATTACCCTGCATAAAACTAAAGTCCAAGTGGATCAAAGACCTCAACATAAAACCAGGTAGTCTAAAACGGTTAGAAGAAAAAGTGGGGAAGAACCTAGAACTCTTCGGCACAGGAGACAACTTCCTGAACAAAACACCAGCAGCACAGATTCTAAGAGCAACAATCAATAAATGGGACCTCATGAAACTGAAAAGCTTCTGTAAAGCAAAAGACACTCTCGTCAGAACAGAACAACAGCCTACAGACTGGGAAAGGATCTTCACCAACCCTATATCTGACAGAGGGCTGATATCCATCATATATAAAGAACTAAAGAAGTTAAAAAGCAATAAATCAAGTAATCCAATTAAAAAATGGGGAACAGATCTAAGCAGAGAATTCCCTGTAGAGGAATATAGAATGACAGAGAAAGACTTAAAGAGATGCTCAACATCCTTAGCCATCAGGGAGATGCAAATCAAAGCAACCTTGAGATTTCACCTTACACCCATCAGAATGGCTATAATAAAATAACTCAAATAGCAACACATGCTGGAGAGGTTGTGGAGAAAGGGGAACCCTCCTCCATTGCTAGTGGGAATGTTAACTGGTACAACCATTTGGAAAGTCAATCTGGCTCTTTCTCAGAAAATTAAGAATAGTGCTTCCTCAAGACCCAGCTATACCACTTCTAGGCATATACCCCAAATTTGCTCAATACACATCAAGGACATTTGCTCAACCACGTTTGCAGCCTCTTTATTTGTAATAGCCAGAACCTCGAAATAACCCAGATGTCCATCAACGGAGGAATGGATACAGAAATTGTGGTATTTTTACACAATGGAATACTTCTCCACAATAAAAAGCCAGGAAATCATGAAATTTGCAGGCAAATGGTGGTATCTAGAAAAGATCATTCTGAGTGAGGTATCCCAGAAGGAGAAAGACAAACATGGTATACATTCACTTATATAGAACTATAAGATATGATAAACATAATGAAATCTATACATCTAAAGAAGATAAACAAGAAATAGGACCAGCAGTAAGATGATCAATACTTACTTAGAAAGACAAATGGGATGTGCATTGGACATAGGAGAAAACAAGGAAAAGGACAGGAGCCTACCACAGAGGGCCTCTGAAAGCTACCTACCAGTGCATCAAAGCAGATAGTAAGACACATCACCAAACTGTTGGCAGAGTGCAGGGAATCATATGAAAGAAGGGGGAGTTAGTATGACATGGAAAGGATAGGAACTCCACAAGGACCAAATATATCTGGGCACAGGTTCTTTTCTGAGACTGACATTCAACCAAGGACCATGTATGGATATAACCTAGAACCTCTGCTCGGATGTAGCCCGTGGTAGCTCAGAAACCAATTGCTTTTCATAGTAAAGGGAACGGGGACTATTTCTGACAGGAACTCAATGACAGGCTCTTTGACCTCCCCACCCCCCAAGGGAGGAGCAGTCCTGCTACCACAGAGGAAGATTTTGCAGCCAGTCCTGAAGATACCTGATAAAACAGGGTCAGATGAGAGGGAAGGAGATCCTTGGAAAGGGGCAGGGAGGAAATGAGGGAAGGAGGGTGTGATTGGGAGGGATTGAGGGAGCAGGATACAGCTGGGATACAGAGTTAATAAAATGTAACTAATAATAAAAATTTAAGAAATAAATAAAAAAAGAAAAATGGTTTATGGAACTAAACAGAGAATTCTCGTAGAGGAATGTAGAGTGTTGTTTTACACTCCCAAGATTGTCTACCTAAGGATGACATCATCCACAGTGGGCTGGGACCTTGTTGTTATAAGTCAAAAAGCTGCAGAAATTGCCTTATTTTCTTTCTTCTCAATAGTTTTAGGTTATGTCATATAGATGTAAAAAGTAGACAGTACTTTGGCCCTTAAAGTTCGAGCTCACACACATACATACACACAAGCAAACAACACACTCGGTCACACAAATACACACACACACAAATATATCTATGTATACAAATATACATGGACATACACACACACACATATATATATAATTGTGAATCTATAATTTAATAGTCAAATGCTGTCTACTTCACACACACACACACACACACACACACACACACATACACAGACATATATATGGCAGTTTTAAAGAGTGGTTCTACTGGAAAGATGCAGTTTACTATGGAAGGTATATAGAAGTATATATTCCCTAAAATGGCCTTAATTTCCCTTTGTTTCTTGGTGAAGCATAGTGTGATGAACTCTTTCCTACCATACCATCACATAACCATAATATTCTATGGGGACAAATAAATATTGATTGAAGCATTGAAAATGTAATCTCAAATATATCCTCCTTCATTTGTTTCTTGTACATACACATGAGCAAATCAAAGAATTAGTACACTTTTGTACTAATATATCCATTATGTTGAAAAACTCTTGAATGAAAGAATAGGAAAACTTTGTAGTCATGTATGTATATTCCTCTTCACATTCCTAAGGCACCTGTATAAACCAATGCCCATATATTAAATGTGAAAGGATGTAGTATTATTCTGCCCTTACATTGATTGTACTGCACAGTAAGAAAAACATTACACTGACTAATGTCTCAATTTGCTTAAGCCTAGGTTTATTTGCACTTATAAATGAACTTACACTGTATTGTTTTTATTTTTAAAAATTAATTGATTAATTAACTTTAAATTCCAACCAGGACTTTTCCTCCCTTCTTTTTTTAGCCCTTCTTCTGGCTTCCCCCCCCCCAGTGTCCCACTCCCTCTCTTTTCACAGAAGTGGGACCTCCCATAGATATCAACTTACCTTGGCATATCAAGTTGTAGTAGGACCAGATCTATCTTCTTCTATTGAACTACACAAGATCATCCAGTTAGGGAAAAGAGATCCAAAGGCAGGCAACTGAGTCAGAGACAGTTGCAGAGACAGTCCTGGTCTTTTGTTAGAAGTGCCATAAAAGGACCAAGCTGTATATCTGTTACAGATGTGTAGGACACCTAATTCTGTCCCATGCATGCTCTCTGGTTGGTGGTTTAGCCTCTGTGAGTCCCTATGGGCCCATATTACTTGATTCTTTAGTTTTTTTTTTTTTTTTTTTTTTTTTGGTGTCCCTGACTTCTATGGCTCTTTTATTATTTCCTCTCCTTCCTCCACATGATTCCTTGGCCTCTGCAAAATGTTTAGCCATGGGTCTCTGCATTAGTTTTCATCAGCTGCTGGGTGAGGTCACTCAGATGACAGCTATGTTAGCCTCCTGCCTGTAAGTATAGCAGAGTGTTATTAACAGGGTCAGGGGTGGGCTCTCTCTCATGGCATGGATTGCAATTTGGGCAGGTCATTGGTTGGCCATTCTCTCACTTTCTGCTCTATCCTATCCCTGTGCCTCTTATAATCAGGAAAAAAATGTGTGTAGAACATTTTGTGCATAAGTTGGTATCCCCATTCCTCCATTGGAAGGAAGGCTCGCCTTGTTATAGGAGTTGACTGTTTCATGTTCCATCTTCCCTGTTGCTAGAAGTCATAGCTAGTGTCACCTCCACACATTCTTGGGAGTTTCATTGTCCTAGATTTCTAGCTTGTATGAGAGACATGCCCTACCAATGATTCCAGTTCTCTTTTTTTCCAGCCTCCACTTCTGTTCCTCTTCCAAACCCTTCTCCCATGTAGTCCCTTACTTCCATACATCCCAGATAACCTTATTCTTTCTTCTCAGTGAGATTCAGACATCTTCCTATAGGCCTTACTTGTTATTTAGCTTCTTTGAGTCTCTGTATCCTGTACTTTATGGCTAAAATCTACTTGTAAGTTAGTACATACCATGTTTGTCTTTCTAGGGCTGACTTACCTCACTCAGGGTGATTTTTCTAGTTTCAACTATTTGCCTGAATATTTCATGATCCACAACTTTTAATAACCAAGTATATTCCCAATATATTCTATTGTATAAATGTACCTCTTTTAAAATACATTCTTCAGTTGAGAAACATCGAGGTTGTTTCCAGTTTCTGGCTATTACAAATTAAGCAGTTGTGAACATAGTTGGGAACAAGTGGTATGGTGTAACATTTTTTGGGTATATAACCAGCAGTGATATAGCTGGGTCTTGAGGTAGAACTATTCTCAATTTTGTGAAAAACCAACAATTTAATTTCCAAAGTGGTTGTACAAGCTTACATTACTACCAGCAATGGAGGAGGGTTCCTTTTGTTCATATTTTTGCCAGCATGTGCTGTCACTTGAGATTTATTTTTTATCTTAGCCATTCTCATTGTTGTAACATGGAACCTCAGAGTCAATTTGAATTACATTTCCTTGATGACTAAGAATGTTGAACATTTCTTTTTAATTATTATTATTATGTATTACAATTTATTCATTTTGTATTCTAGCAGTGGCCCCTCCCTTATCTACTCCCAATCCCACCTTCCTTCACTCTTCTCCCCCTATGCTCCTCTCCTAGTCCACTTATAGGGGGGTCTTCCTCCCCTTCTCTCTGACTATATTATCAGGTTTCATCAGGACTGGTTGCATTGTCTTCCTGTGTGGCCTGACAAGGCTACCCGTCCCCTCACCCAGGGTCTGCCTGAGTCTATGGGCTACATCTGATCTGGGGTTTTAGGTCCTCTCCATGGACTGTCCTTGGTTGGGGTATCAATCTCTTCAGGGCCCCCAGGGCTCAGTATTTTTTTTGGGGGGGAAGGGCTTTTTTGGTCTCCTTTTAGTGCTCTTGTCTCCTCCAGGTCTTTTTCTCTCCCCCTTCTTTCCTAAAATTCCATGCATTTTGCCCAAAGTTTGGCTATGAGTCTCAGCCTCTGTTTGATACTGTGATCAGTAGAGTCTTTCAGAGGCCCTCTGTCATAAGCTCCTGTCCTATTCCTTGTCTTCTCCTGCTTCTGATATCTATCTATGTTTGCCCTACTGAATGAACATTGAGCATCTTACCTAGGGTTTTCCTTGTTGTTTAGCTTCTTTAAGGACTATAGATTTTAGCATGTTTATCCTATATTATATATCTACCAAGTTATCTTTTTATTGATAATATTTTTTCATGATATATAGCTATAGTTATGATATATTTCATATGTACTTTGACTGGAATTTATAAACAAATATTAGGACTATGCTTTATTGGTTTTAGTATATAATCATTTTCATGAAATATTAATATGCTACAATACATAGCCAATAGGACATTACATCTGACATTCATGTTACATTTTATAATTGTCATATGTAGTTTGATATTAGTTTTATCATTTTATCTATTTTATTTTCTGATATGGAAACAATTGGATAATAGATTATCTTTTATAAATGAGTTAAAAACATACTTGCAAGTAAGCACTGATACTGATTTATCAGTATTTTCATCAAATTGTCTCAATCCTTTCTTGTTTATCACAGTAAAATTACATTTAGACATAATTTATAAAACTGTTAAAATTTATGAGTAAATTGTGGCAAATTTTAATCACGTGTGAGTGAATGTAATAAGAAAACATCCAGAGAATTCTGTTACAAACATTTTTCTGTCTATGAGAATAAAAGTCAAGTTGAAGTTAGAAATAATTACTCAAACAAACACATACACTTACACATTCGTATTAATTTTCTCCAACTTAGAAGTAATTTTAAGCTTGAAATGAAACTGTATTTTACCCAATTTCAAAGCAAGTTCTTGATTCATTCACTTGATATAATACACAGCAAGTGTAGATTATAGAATTTTATATACTCATTTTTGCAATCTTAAACAGAAACAACAAAAAAAAATCTGCACATAGAAGTCTATTCTGTTAAGAAGATATGGCAGTTCAGTATCCAAGTGGTTTCCATTGTAATAGGAACAGGGACTGTCTCTGACATGAATTCATTGGCCTGCTCTTTAATTACCTTCCCCTGAGGGGGAAGCAGCAAGAAGAAGACATCACATTACTCCTGATGAGACCTAATTGACTAGGATCAGAAGGAAGGAAAAGAAGTCCTCCCCTATCAGTGGACTTGGGGAGGGGCATGCATGCAGAGGGTGGAGGAAAGAAGGGATTGGGATGGGAGGAGGGAGAGAACCACAGGGAGGATACAAAGTGAATAAAGTGTAATTAATAAAGAAAAAAATTACAAAAATAATGCTTATAAATTGTGTATCTTTAAAAAAAAGAAGATATCCCAAAGTTTTACTTTCATCAGAATAAACTATGTCCACATTTGTATAGGGCAGCTGACATTGGTGCTAGGATATCCTTTCAAAGTGATGAATATCTTCGAAGTGATAAGATTAGTCAAATTACTTTCTTGCTGTTCAGTTTAAACTATTTAATGAAACCCATATATCACAATCTCAGTTTGTAATATTTCTTCATTTATTTGAATTCTTTATATGTACGTACTCAAAACATTTAAAATAGAGAAAAACATTTAAACTAGAGTCCTTACCTAGAAAGACAAAGGGGATCGACATTGGAAGTAGGAGAAAACAAGTAACAGGACAGGAGCCTATGGCGAGGGCATCTGAAAGATACTACTTAGCAGTGTATCAAAGCAGATGCTGAGACTAATAACCAAACATTTGGCAGGAAATCATATAAAAGAAGGGGGACTTAGTATGACCTAGAGGGGACAGGAGCCCCACAAGAAACAAATGTATCAGGGCAATGTTTCTCCAACAAAGAACCATGCATGGATATAACCTAAAACCCCTGCTTAGATGTAGCCCATGGTAGCTCAGTATGCAAGTGGGTTCCCTAGCATGGGAGACAAGGATTATTTCTGACATGAACTCAGTGACTGGCTCATTGATCTTCCCCTCACCCCTCCCCCCCCCGAGTGTGGAACAGCCTTGCTAGGCTAGGAGGACATTGCAGCCAGTCCTGAAGATACCTGGTAGACTAGGGTCAGATGGAAGGGGAGGAGGACCTCCTTCATCAGTGGACTTGGAAGAGGGCATGGAGGAGATGAGGGAGGGAGTGAAATGTAACCCCAGTTAAAATTTGCTATACATCAGGTAGATCCAAGATGACAGGTTCTATCTCACACTGTGTCTGATCAGCAGGGCAGCAGTGACTGCAAATGAACCAACAGACAGAACTATAGGCCCCACAACACCAGACTGATTTTTCAAGTGAGAGGATATCCTGAGAGGAGGGAAACAGTTGAGTCTGACCTTATCCACCCAGCTAATCCCAGAAAAATTCCTGGGTTCCCACAGCCTCTGGCTATCCCCTGCCTAGCCACAAGGATACCCACTATGCTCATACCTTCCCAGACTGAAGTGTCCCAAAACACCAGAGACTGGGTCTCCCAGTACAGAGGAAACCCCAGGGTGAGGGAAACAAACAGATCTGATCTCAGTTCACCCAACTAATCTCCAGGAATGTTCCTGGGTTCCCACAGGCAAGGAGTCCCTAGTGTCTAGCCACATGCCTGCATGTTTTGCTCACTGACCAGTGTATACCTTCTGGGTATTAGAGCATGCAACTCCAACCATAGGCTTCCTGACACCTGGAAGTCATGGGAAGAACCCCAGATGCTGCTCCAAAGCTCAATCTGTCAAGTAGGGAGAGCGAAGAAACCTCTGGGTTCCCTGGTTCTTTAAGATGGCTTTGCCCAGCAAATACTGTGTATGAGCAGAGTGTCTGGGCAGCTGCAGCTCATTAACTTCAGAGCAAGAAAGCCAGTGGTGGGGACTTCCTCTGAGAGGAGAGCCCAGGGCTCCTGAAGAGTGTGGTTAAACATCTGAGGAGAGCATCATCAGTTTCTTGAGAACCACCTGCCAGTCAGAGACTATACCTAACAACCTGAGAATGGCTCCTGCAGAAACAACAAGCTTCCTGCCCAGAACTGTTCTAGCACCCTTACCCAACAAAGGACTCCATTGGGCACCAGAAACTACAAGCCAATAGTAGAGACATCCAAATGGCTAAAGGCTAGAATAAAAACACGATCAACAAAAAACCAAAGCATTATGGCATCTCCAGAACACAGTTATCCAAAGATAAACAGCCTTAGATATGCTAACACAACTGAAACTCAAGAAAATGATCTTAAACCTATGCTTATGAAGATGATAATGGAGAAAACAAATAAAATCCACAAAGAAATACAGGAAAATACAGTAAAACAGACAGTGGCCTTTAGAAGGGAAATAATTAAATCACTGAAAGAAATAGAGAAAAGTTCAAAGAAACAGGTGGAGGAATTGAATGAAAGTCAGGAAAATACAAACATGTGAAGGAAATCAACAAAATGGTTCAAGATCTGAAAATGGAAATGAAAACAGAAACTGAAGAAATCCCTGAGAGGGAGAACTTAGGGAAGAAAACAGGAAATACAGAGGTAAGCATCTCCAACAGAATACTAGAGATGGAAGAAAGAACTCAGGAGTAGAAGATTTAGTGGAAGAAATTGATGCATACCCCAAAGAAAATGTTAAATGTAAAAACTTCATGACATAAACCATCAAAAAAAAATCAAGAACATGAAAAGAAAGTATCTAAGAATGATAGGAATAGAGGAAAAAGCTTCCTGTCTCCAAGGTCCAGAAAAAATATTTTCAGCAAAGTCACAGAAGGAAATTTCCTCAACTTAAAGAAAGAGATGCCTATAAGCATACAAGAGGCCTACAGAACACCTAATAGATTAGACCAGAAAAAATCCTCCATCTACATAATAATAAAAACATTAAATATACAGAACCAAAGGAAAAAATACTAAAAGCTGCAAGTGAAAAAAGGCCAAGTAATATATAATGGCAAACCCATCAGAATCACACCTGACTTCTCAACAGACTTCATGGAAGCCGGAAGGGCCTGGACGAATATCATGCAGACCATAAAAGAACACAGATGTTAGCCCAGACTACTAAACCCAGCAAAACTCTCAATCATCATAGATAGAGAAAATAAAATATTCAATGACAAACCAAATTTAAATAGAACCTACCCACAAATCTAGACCTACAGAAAATACTACAAGAAAAATACAATCCCAAAATGCTAACTATACCCAGGAAAGCACAGGAAATAAGTAACTTCACTACAGCAAATCTAAAAGTAGATAAGCACACAAACACCACTATTACAACAGCCTTGAAATAAAAGGAACTTATAGTCAAGGGTCATTAATCTCTCTCAACATCAATGGACTCATATCTCCAATAAAAAGACATAGACAGGCAGAAGCATGAATAACAGCCTTTCAACAAAAATTAACCAAAAGAGATGAGGAAGTTTACTTCATACTTATCAATGGGAAAATTCCAACAAGAAGACATCTCAATTCTGAACATCTGTGCCCCAGATACAAGAGAACCCACATTTGTAAAAGAAACATTAACAAAGCTTAAACCACACATAGATCCCCACACATTAATAGTAGGATACATCAACACCCTAATCTCATCAAAGATCAAATTAAGGAAAAAGAAGCCAAACCCAGAGATGACACTAAGAGATGTCATGAATCAAATGGACCTAACAGACATGTACAGAACTTTTCACCCAAACCAAAAATAATATATCTTCTTCTCAGCACCTCACAGAACCTTTTCCAAAATCAACCACATAGTAGGTCACAAAGCAATCCTCAACAGATACAAGGTGATTAAAATAATATCATGTATCCTATCAAACTACTATCGACTATAGCTGAACCTCAACAACAAAAGAAATAACAAAAGCCAACACAGATATAGAAACTGAACAATTCCCTACAAAGTGACATCTGGGTCAAGAAAGAAATTAAGGATTTCCTAAAAGTTAACGAAATTGAAGGCAAAACATCCTCAAAATTATGGGACAGAATGACAGCAATGCTAAGAAGAAAGTTACTAACATTAAGTGCCTTCAAAAAGAGATTGGAGATATCCCATACAAGAAACTTAATGAATCACTTGAAAGTCAATTTTGGAGTCTCTTCATCAACCTGCAGGTGTTTGGTCGATTGGTCTAAGCAGGCCTTAGGATGCCTTCAATCACATATGTGTCACTTGACAGAACAACTTTGGTTGTGTATCAGCCACAGCAACCTATGGTAGCCATTTAAATGTATGATGTTAAGGTCTATTCTTCTGTATTTTTAGTATTATGTTGGCTTAAATAACGCAAAAACGTTATCTGAAATATAGAGAATGAAACATCAGTGCTTCGTGTCAGGAATTGTAAGAATTTATGAGCATCTGCAGTTTACAGATTCCTAAACTATGAGCACTCAGGTGTCCCTCATTAACACAGGAGGTTCTGAAATTATCATCATGGCATATAGAACCTCTTTATTAAAGCACTTTATTTAGCCATGTACGAATTCTTATGAGCATCAATAGAATTTTCTGTCAGACCCATTACCAAGAATTTGATTTTCATATAATGCTTAAACTTCCATTAACACCCATCACATAACAATTTCTCTTCCTAATGTATACTTTTGCATTTGTATTTTAACTAACAGCTAGATTTTGTAAGATAATATTCTTAAACATTTGAAAGATATCTCTGATAAACTTGAGTAACTTCAATGCTAAACATTTTTTTAGAAAGAACATCACAATATTAGCTATTTGTTTAATTTTTCTATTTTGTTACCACAAACTCAAATCTAGATTAATAGTTACTCAAGAGAAGAATGTTATTTTTGTATTAACTCTTTATCTTCAGATCCCATGGTACTACTGCCTCTGATACTATGGATTTGTGGAATCAATATTAACTCTGTGTAAATACAATTACAAGTAATTATACATCCAACATCAAAAACAGAATTACAGAGCAATTTTCCTTATGAACATAAATGTAAACATTCTTAATAAAATACTTGCAAGTTGAATCCAAGAATACATGAAGAAGAATTATGTTCAAGTGGACTTCATTTCAGAGATACAGGGATGGTTCCACATACAAAACCCATGAGGATTACAATCATCTTTTCAGAAGTGCAAAAGGCCTCTGACATAACACCCCATCATGATGAAAGTCTTGGTAGATTAGATATCCAAGGGACACACATCAATGTAATAATAAAGGCAGTTTACAAGAAGCTTACAGTGAACATCAGTTTAAATGGCGAGAAACTCAAAGCAAGTCCATTAAAATCAAGAGCAAGAATGGGTTGTCCACTCTATACCTATTCAACATAATCCTTCAAGTTTCAGCTAGCACAATAAGACAACTGAAAGCTATCAAGGGGATAGGAAAGGAACACATGAAAGTATTTTCATTTGCAGATTTCAAGATAGATACCTCGATCAGTAGAGTCTTTTAGAGGCTGTCTGTGATGGGCTCCTGTCCTGTTCCCTCTCTTCTCCTGCTTCCGAAGTCTACCACATTTATCCTTCTGAAAGAGGACTGAAGATCTTCCCTAGGGTCTTCCTTGTGGTTTTACTTCTTTAGGACTATAGATTTTAGTATGTTTATCTTATATTACATGGCTAATATCCACTAATAAATGAGTATGCACCATATGTGTCTTTCTGCTTCTAGGTTACCTCACTTATCATCTTTTCTAGTTCCAACCATTTGCCTGCAAATTTCATGAATCCCTTGTTTTTAAATGCTGAGTAGAACTCCATTGTGTAAATGTACCACAATTCCTGTATCTATTCCTCAGGTGAGGGACATCTGGGTTGTTTCCAGATTCTGACTATTATGAATAAAACTGCTACAAACATAATTGACCAAAGAGATGAGCCACAGTGTTCGATATCTTATAGTTTGCACTGACTCTATTTTTAATACCTTTTTATTTATTACAATTTATTCACTTAGTATCCCATTGTAGCCCCCTCCCTCCCTCCTTCCCAATCCCACCCCTTTCATCCCCTCCTTCCATGCCCCTCCCCCAGTCCACTGATAGGGGAGGTCCTCCTCCCTTATCATCTAACCCTAGCCTTTCAGATCTCATCAGAGCTGGCTACATTGTCTTCCTCTGTGGCCTGATAAGGCTGCCCCCACCACCACCAGGGGGAGGTGATCAAAGAGCCAACCACTGAGTTCCTGTCAGAGACAAACCTGTTCCCCTTACTAGAGAACCCACTTGGACACTGAGCTGCCATGGACTATATCTATGCAGAGGTTCTAGGTTATCTCCATTCAATGCCCTTGGTTGGAGTATCAGTCTCAGAAAAGACCTTTGTGCTTAGGTTTTTTTTGGTTCTATTGCTCTCCTTGTGGAGCTCCTGTCCTCTCCAGGTCTTTCTATCTCCTCCTTCTTTCATAAGATTCCCTGCACTATGCCCAAAATTTGGCTATGAGTCTCAGCATCTGCTTTGTTATCCTGCTAGGTAGAGTCTTCCAGAAGCCTTTTGTGGTAGGCTCCTGTCCTTTTCTGTGTTTTCTCCCTCTTCTGATTTCTATCACCTTTGCTTTTCTGAATGAGGATTAAGCATCTTACCAAGGTCCTCCTACTTGCTTAGCTTCTTTAGGTGTACAGATTTTACTACATTTATCCTATATTATATATCTACTGTCCTATTGATGAAAGGCCTGATATGGTAGGCCAGAATAGGTAAAATCTTGCAGTGATTTTTCTCCCTCAGCCACTTGAATGATGAGATTATGGTATGAACAATCATGTATCAGCATATTTTAATTGAATTATTAAAGGTTAATGGGCTTAAAAAATCCACAAGTGTTTTAAAATATGACCTATACTACAAGATTACATGAAGAAAAAAATAGACTAAATCATGCATACATCAGCACATATTATTCACAAAGGAAATGTTCTGTGCTGTCATGTGAGAATAAGACATCTTACTAAGGATATCCACAAAAGAATGTGAAAACCAGAGGGAGAGAAACACACAGAGAGCAGAGATAAGAGTGTGTTTATTGCTCCTCTGTTTTTAGTTTGTTTGTTTTCTGTTGTATTACTGTTTTGTTATTAATTAAGTATATTTTACGTTACTTTCTGCATTACTCATTGAATATACATTTTATTATGGGGGGACATTTTTTCTCTAAAACACATTGAGAGATTTTGTGTCTGAAAACTTAATATGAAATTGAGTATCCTACAGAAATTGTGTGTGTGTGTGTGTTTTTACACAATGGAATACTACTCAGCAATCAAAAAGGAGGAAATCATGAAATTTGCGGACAAATGGTGGGATCTAGAAAAGATCATTCTGAGTGAAATATCCCAGAAGGAGAAAGATAAACACAGTATATACTCCCTTATATAGACCTATAAGATATGATAAACATAATGAAATCTATACACCTAAAAAAGATGATCAAGAGAGCAGAGATGGGGTAAAATGATCAATCCTCATTTGGAAAGACAGATGGGATGTGCATTGAAAGTATGACAGGAGTCTACTGAAGGCATCTGAAAGACTCTAACTAGCAGTGTTTTCAAAGCAGATACAAAGACTCATAACCAAACCTTCGGCAGAGTACAGGGAATCATATGAAAGAAGGGGAGTTAGTATGATGGGGAAAGTATAGGAGCTCCACAAGGACCAAATATATCTGGGCACAGGTTCTTTTCTGAGACTGACATTCAACCAAGGACCATGTATGGATATAACCTAGAACCTCTGCTCAGATGTAGCCCATGGTAGCTCAGTAACCAATTGGTTTCCCATAGTGAGGGGAACAAGACTATTTCTAACAGGATCTCAATGACTGGCCCTTTGACCTCCCCACCCCCCAAGGGAGGAGCAGTACTGTTAGGCCACAGAGGACTTTGCAGCTAGTCCTGAAGATACCTGATAAAACAGGCTCAGATGAATGGGGAGGAGCCCCCCCCATCAGTGGACTTGGAAAGGGGCAGGGAGGAGATGAGGGAGGGAGGGTGGAATTGGGAGGGAATGAGGGAGTGGGATACAGCTGGGATACAGAGTTAATAAAATGTAACTGATAAGAAAAAATAAAATTAAAAATAAATAAATAAATATAAAAAAAAGAAATTGAGTATCCTATACTTAGAGTCTAGAGATACATCACCAATGTCCCATCTTAAAACTCAAAGTTAGGGATGATACCTCTATTAGAGATAAACTGTGCTCTGTGCTACAGTGTGTCATCAGGAAAAGGGAAGTAATGAATCTAGATTTTTTTTATAGTAAGGAGTGTGAATATTTTAAATATTTAGTAATAGAGATACTTGTGTCCTGTCAAAAATAATTATGAACCATAAGGGCTTCATTTTAATTAATGTATATTGGCATACAACCAACAGGCTGAGTTTAAGAATGTGTTTGAAACACTTTCGCAATATGTAACTAAGCTTATGGTCTATTTTGGATTATGGAAAATCATCACAGAAATCAAGCATATAATGTAAAATCTATGCAGTTAATTGGGAAATAAGTTGAATTTCTCATATATGGCTTATTTGTATTTTAATACCTCCAGTTGAGAGCTCTAGTTATGCAGCTCCATATATAGTAAAACATTTAAAAATACACCTGAAACCTATGGTTTTACAGTGTTCAAATGAAGAAAAAATATTTACTAAATTAAGAGTACATAGATTATTAAATGAAGTTAATGTATTTTAATAAACTATCTGGTGTACACTAAAAGTAAAAAAAAAATATTGGGCACACTAAAATTTATTGTAGAACATCAAGCCTGTGAGTAAGGCCAAGAGATAAGTCATGTGGAGAAAGGAATGGAAAGTACCAGTGTATCATATGTCTTCGTCTCAGGTAGCTGATCCGTGATTCCAGTGCAGAAGCCTAATGAGGGGTTCAGCTGCACATCTGAGCGGGACAATTTTCCTACCATTCTGGAAAATATTTATCTATTACACTTACTTACCTCCTCTAATATCACATTATCATGTTGTCCCCTTCTTTTTTTTTTTTTGTTTTTTTTTTTGTTTATTTTTTTTTATTTTTTTTAAATCTTTTATTTTTTTTATTAATTACACTTTATTCATTTTGTATCCCCCCATGAGCCCCTCCCTCCTCCCCTGCTGATCCCACCCTCCCTCCCCTTTCTGCATGCATGCCACATCCCCAAGTCCACTGATAGGGGAGGTCCTCCTCTCCTTCTTTCTGATCTTAGTCTATCAGTTCTCATCAAAAGTGGCTGCATTGTCCTCTACTGTGGCCTGGTAAGGCTGCTCCCCCCTCAGGGGGAAGTGATCAACGAGCAGGCCAATCAGATTATGTCAGAGGCAGTCCCTCTTCCCATTACTATGGAACCCACTTGGACACTGAACTGCCATGGGCTACACCTGTGCAGGGGTTCCAGGTCATCTCCACAAATAGTCCTTGGTTGGAGTATGATTTTCTGGGAAGTTCCCTGTGTTCAAATTATCTTGTTCTGTTGCTCTCCTTGTGGAGTTCCCGTCCCCTCCAGCTCTTACTATTTCCCACTTCTTACATAAAATTCCATTCACTCTACCCATCAGTTGGCCATCAGGCTCAGCATCTGCTTTGACAGTCTATACTGCAGAAGCTTTCAGAGGCCCTCTGTGGCAGGTTTCAAGGTTGTTTCCTGTTTTCTTCTGGCTTTCAGAGGCCCTCTGTAGCGGGTTCCGAGGTTGTTTCCTATTTTCGTTTTCTTCTGATGTACATCCTCTTTGCCTTTCAGGATGGGGATTGAACATTTTAGTTAGGGTCCTCTCCTTTGCTTAGTTTGTTTAGATGTACAGCTTTTAGTGGGTTTATTCTATATTGTATGTTTATATGAGTGAGTATATACCGTGAGTGTCTTTTTGCTTCTGGGTCAACTCACTCAGGATGATCCTTTCCAGGTCCCACCATTTACCTGCAAATTTCATGATTTCCTTATTTTTCATTGCTGAATAATACTCCATTGTATAGATGTACCACAGTTTCTGCATCCATTCTTCAGTTGAGGGGCATCTGGGTTGTTTCCAGCTTCTGGCTATTACAAATAAAGCTGCTACAATCATGGTTGAACAAATGTCCTTGTTGTGTACTTGCGCCTCTTTTGGGTATATGCCTAGGAGTGGTATGGCTGGATCTTGAGGAAGCGCTATTCCTAGTTGTCTGAGAAAGCGCCAGATTGATTTCCAGAGTGGTTGTACCAGTTTACATTCCCACCAGCAGTGGAGAAGGGTTCCCCTTTCTCCACAACCTCTCCAGCATGTGTTGTCCCTTGAGATTTTCATCTTGGCCATTCTGATGGGTGTAAGGTGAAATCTCAGGGTTGTTTTGATTTGCATTTCCCTAATGGCTAATGAGGTTGAGCATTTCTTTAAGTGCTTCTCTGCCATTCGATATTCCTCTGCAGAGAATTCTCTCTTTAGCTCTGTTCCCCATTTTTTAAGTGGATTACTTGGTTTGTTGCTTTTCAGCTTGTTTAGTTCTTTATATATATTGGATATGAGTCCTCTGTCAGATAGAGGGTTGGTGATGATTCTTTCCCAATCTGTAGGCAGTTGCTTTGTTTTGATGACAGTGTCCTTTGCTTTACAGCAGCTTTTCAATTTCATGAGGTCCCATTTATTGATTGTTGCTCTTAGAGCCTGTGCTGTTGGTGTTCTGTTCAGGAAGTTTTCTCCTGTACCAATGAGTTCTAGGGTATTCCCCACTTTTTTTTCTAGCCGATTTAATGTGTCTGGTTTTATGTTGAGGTCCAAAAAAAGCCCAGGACCAGATGGCTTCAGCGCAGAATTCTACCAGACCTTCAAAGAAGAGCTAACTCCAATTCTCTTCAAACTATTCCACAAAATAGAAACAGAAGGAACATTACCAAATTCATTCTATGAAGCCACAATCACCTTGGTACCTAAACCTCACAAAGACTCAACAAAGAAAGAAAATTTCAGGCCAATCTCCCTTATGAACATTGATGCAAAAATACTTAACAAAATACTTGCAAACCGGATCCAAGAACACATCAAAGATATTATGACCAAGTAGGCTTCATCCCAGGTATGCAGGGGTGGTTCAATATACGGAAATCCATCAATGTGATCCACCATATTAACAAACTGAAAGAAAAAAACCACATGATAATCTCCCTAGATGCTGAAAAAGCATTTGACAAAATCCAACATCCATTCATGTTTAAAGTACTGGAGAGATCAGGGATACAAGGCACATATCTAAACATAGTAAAAGCGATATACAGCAAGCCTATAGCCAACATCAAACTGAACGGAGAGAAACTTAAAGCAATCCCTCTGAAATCAGGGACAAGACAAGGCTGCCCACTGTCTCCATATCTCTTCAACATAGTGCTGGAAGTCCTTGCTAGAGCAATAAGACAGTCGAAGGAGATCAAGGGGATACAGATGGGAAAAGAAGAAGTCAAATTATCACTATTTGCAGATGATATGATAGTATATATGAGTGACCCCAAAAACTCTACCAGGGAACTCCTACAGCTGATAAACACCTTCAGCAAAGTGGCCGGATATAAAATTAACTCAAAAAAATCAGTAGCACTCCTGTATACAAAAGACAAAAGGGCTGAGAAAGAAATTAGAGAAACAACACCATTCACAATAGCCACAAATGACATAAAGTACCTTGGCGTAACCCTAACCAAGCAAGTCAAAGACTTGTATGAAAAAAATTTCAAGTCTCTGAAGAAAGAATTAGAGGAAGATATGAGAAGATGGAAAGATCTCCCATGCTCATGGCTTGGCAGGATTAACATAGTAAAAATGGCCATCTTACCAAAAGCAATCTACAGATTTAATGCAATTCCCATCAAATTGCCAACACAATTCTGTACAGACCTGGAAAGAAAAATTCTCAACTTCGTATGGAATAACAAGAAACCGAGAATTGCTAAAACAATCCTCTACAATAAAAGATCTTCTGGAGGTATCTCCATCCCTGATCTCAAGCTGTACTATAGAGCAACAGTTATAAAAACTGCATGGTACTGGCATAGAAACAGAATGGTGGATCAATGGAATCGAACAGAAGACCCAGAAATAAACCCACACACTTACGGACACCTGATTTTTGACAAAGATGCCAAAACCATACAATGGAAAAAAGATAGCATCTTTAACAAATGGTGCTGGTCCAACTGGATGTCTACATGTAGAAAAATGCAAATAGATCCATACTTATCACCCTGCACAAAACTGAAGTCCAAGTGGATCATGTCCCCTTCTTTTTTTCCTCATTTTTGCTACTTATTTCAATTAACTTAATTTCAGAATTTCACAAGGTTTTACATTCCATGTTAGTTTTTTTTTTCAGCTTTTTTTTTTCTGCTGCCATTGTTTTTTGAAATTTTTGTTCTAGTTTCTATTATGTTGCTGTGACTAACATTCTTACCAAAACTGAACTGTGGGAGAAAGGGCTTTATTTAGAGTGCACTTTCAACTCACAGGTAACAATTGAGGTATGTCTGGTCAAGATCCAGGAGGAACCGGGAAGCAGGATTGGTGGAAGAATTCTGCTTGTTTGATTTCTAGTTTTCTCACACAGCCAAGGCCTGCCTACCTCGAGTGTGCTGGGCCCTCAAGCAACAATTGGTACTCAAGAAAATGTCCACAAGACATTCTGACCTAGAAAAATTGTTACTTGGGGTTCCTTATACCAAAGTGACTCTAGATTCTGACATGTTGACAATAAAAAATAAACAATAGAGCATCTCACTAATGTCTTTCCTCTTACACTAAAATACCTGTGTTAAATAACTGTGTTAGTGAGTATAATCTTCTGAGAAATATTTGTAATTTATATCTTTTTCTTTTAGGTATTTTTTCATATTGCCTGCTTGTGAGGTTTAAGACATATGCTAAATTGATTAGCTTAGGAAGTTATGCTATATTTATCAGGTCATCATATCATATATCATAAGTATATTCAACTTTTCCATGCCAATTAAAATGAGTTTTGTTCACTTTATAAATGTTTGGGTGATGAATAAGTTATAGTCTTTATAAAGTTCATTGAGTCTTATTATTTTAGGGAAAGAATGACTTTAACATTGTTCATTGTTATGGTTTTCTATTTAATTTTCACTTTGCTAATATGTTCTTCATTTAAAATTATGTTTAAGGCTATTCATTAATGAATCTAAATATGTATATATATATATATATATATATATATATATATATATCACTAACTCATTAGTCTTATCTTACTCATAAGAAAATACTTTCACATATTTGATTAAATAATAAAATTATTTTAGATCTTTAGAAATAAATATATTTAGAAATAAAGCAAATGATTTATCTATATTTTATTTTTAGGTAAATTAAAATTGTTGCACACAAGTCTAATAAGCCATTCATTATGTTGATCAAAAGAAAAGGATATTCTGGGCTTAACATTTATATTGAATAATATTATTTGATGGAATTTAAAGTTAGAAAATATATTTAGCATCAGCTGCTTTTTGGTTATGTAAGAAATGTTTGCTTACTCTTGCCCATCACTGCAGAGCACTTGACCAGCACTTCAGTATGTATTGCTAGAACTGTTGACAAGAGCATGACATTGTCAGTTAAATGCATGTCGGTGACATTATCATTTTGTGAGAAATATTTGTTAGAAAATCAAAGCTACATTCTAACTCATAAAAATTCCTATTTATCTGTACACAGAAAACTTTTGATATATCTGAAAAGTGTTGGTCTCTGGAAAACTTAAAACCTAGATCTTACCTTAGTACCAGCCTAAATTCCCAATGTCTGGCAGTCTCAAAATCCAGTTACTGCTACGACAGAGGCATGTCACTTTATATTCTCTATCAAGATATCTTTGTCTCCCTCTATACATATATGAAATTAGGAACCAAATCACATATTTCCAAAGTGTGATGACATGAAACATATAAAATTATTGAGACATGTTGGTATAATGTTCTTGTGGAATGTATTCAGTTCACCTTTGTTCATTCAAATGCTGATTTCTCTACCCCACTATCTGGTTTCAATCCAGACATTGTATGTTTATTCTAAGCACCACCTGTCTCAATTTTGTGTAAACATGCCACCATTTGTTCTCAGTATTTTCAATAAAACAACCAGCTAGTGCTGAGCAATGGAGAGAACAGGGTGGGACATCCCAGAGGGGAAGAGAAGGAAATAAGTGGTGTGAATCAGAGAGCAGAGATCTGCAAGACAGGACTTGGAACCATGAGGAGCAATTAACCAGACCTAAGCAAATATAATGTAGGAAAGCTGAATGGAAGGAAACTATGCTGGCTTAGAGGTTTAGAATGGAGTAACTATTGCCCAACATTGCGCTCTAGGTTAATTAAATGAATCCTAGTCTCTGTGTGGTGAACTGGGTACACAGCTGGTTTAGGAATAACCACTGTTTAACTAAAAGATAGATAAATCTATAATAAATACTAATCACCAACAACAGAGACACTTTCCCCAAACTTGTAAATGGAAGGAAGAAACCAGTCTTTGAGCAAAAGCAGCTAAAAACTACAATAAGAAGAATTCATCTTCTGAGATCTAGAAGTAACCTTTCGTGGGCATAGTACTCTGCCCGCTGGGTCTATGTGGGATAAGAAAACCAGGACTGCAGAAACACAGAAGATGCAGAAGAAGGAGGTACTGTTAGGATTTGGAAGATAGCTGAGAACATTTCTACCTACAAATCTGTTGTGAAGAGAAGTTTATGGTGGGGGGATTAGAAAAGGCACAATTCTTCAATAAAATGTTGGTCAAGAAAGCACATCACACAGAAAATATTCAGCTCCACTGGCAGTCAAACAAATTAGTTACAAGCCAATTCTCCAGAAGACTTCACTTGTGTAATGGGAATCGCACAAGATGATAGCACATGCATATTGGGTCACAGTGAAAGTGCACTCCTGATATATACACACAAAAGGTGTCAACATTAATGCAATGAGAACAGCTATAAAATGTGGACCCTACAGACTGTTGACATGCAGGGTTTTTTTTTTTTCTGCCACTGCCAAACCTGGTACTTTTTATTCTTCAATAAAAACACCAAGGAATTTTAATTATTATTTTCAATACAAACACAAGGGAATACCCTTTAATTTAACACAAACCTTTAGAAGTTTAGTTTGGGCACATTCCACATCTTATTCTGTTATCCTGGGATAGAGCTAGTGACTGCATTTAAATTAAACAGATTCAATGTTTCATCATAAAAAGAGAAAGCGGTGCTATTTTGCAAACTTTGACTTCACTCACTCTCCTAAGTGGAGCATTTAGCAGAGAGGTTATTTCTTGGCATGTCATGCCATAGTTTGCACCATTAATAAAAGGAAGTGAGAGAAATAACCCTTTCTCTTTCAACTACCAACATAACCAAAGTACTATTATAGCTACTTAAGCCAGTCTTGAAGATGCCTGATAAAACAGGGTCAGATGAAAGGGGAGGAGGTCCTCCCCTATCAGTGGACTTGGAAAGGGGCAGGGAGGAGATGAGGGAGGGAGAGAGGGATTAAGAGAGAATGAGGAAGTGGGTTACAGCTGTGATACAGTTAATAAAATGTAACTAATAATAAAAAAATAAAAAATAAAAAAACTTAAATTAACAAAAAAGCCTTAAAATATCTTTACAATTGTTAACTACTTTTGTTTTATGATTTGCTGTTAAGTTTCAAATAAGAAATAGAATTCAATCAGTAAAAAGAGAAAAATATTTTAGTAAGAACTGTAAACAGTTTTATTTTAGTTTTTGGAGTGTTTCTCTTTGCATTCTTTTAAGGTTATACCATGCTCTGTAGCAAGGACTGGCCTTAATGCATAATCTTCTTTATTTACTTCTGGATTCCAAAGAAGGAAGGTGTGAACCATCATTTTCAGTAATTGTAGAATTCTCAGCTTAGCTAATTTTATTAAAACTCTTATATTTCATAATAAATATGACTAAAATATTGTAAGACCTGGGGTCTCACAGCTCAGGAGTTCAAGATCACGCCCTCCCCAGAAACTCCCCCAGACCACTACTCAAGCAAGAGGTTTATTAACCATTGCGCAATGGGGTCACCCCTGCCGGTCAGTAAATTGTGGCACTGGGAGACAACAGCCTTTAGGTTTTTAAATGAAAAATTTGAAATTTGAAGTTGTAGTTTTGGCAATTTAGGACTGGATGAGGAAGTTATAAAGTAAGATAATTGGTTAGTCTTAGGTGCTCAAGCTTGGCCAATCCTGCCAAGTGTGGATGCAGATGCAATGTAAGGTGGGAGTGATTAGCTCATCCTTGAAGATCAGAGGCTGCAGACTTTTGGCTGGAGGTCAAAAGCTACTCAGAAGAAGTCTGGGTTCGTTGCTAAGAAACACTATCTTGAAGGCAAGGGTCTGGTCCTTCTTTTTGCTGAGTGAAGGTCATTGTTTGCTTGCTTTTTTTCTATCTGTCCTTACAGATAGGGTCACATTTCTCCATTCTCTGGAAAGGTACTAAGAGGCTTTAGCTTAACCTGAACCTAAAACTCAAAATTATAGGCTTTAAAAGACATACAGGTTACAAAGTTAGTCTAACTCATTCAATATCTCCATACATTATTTAAATAAACTTAGTTTCAATTTATAAGAAAAAAAAAACTTGTCTATAAAAGGACACTCTTGTCAGAACAAAACGACAGCTTATAGTTTGGGAAAGGATGTTCACCAACCTTATATATAACAGAGGCCTAATATCCAGAATATATAAAGAACTAAAGAATTTAAAAAGCAACAAATCAAGTGATTAAATTAAAAAACGGGGAAGAGAGCTTTCTAGAAAATTCTCTGTAGAGGAATATAGAATGGCAGAGAAACACTTAAAAATTGTTGAGTTTCCTTAGTCATCAAGGAGATGGAAATCAAAATGATCCTGAGATTTCACCTTACACCCATCAGAATAGATAAGATAAAAACCTCAAGTGACAGTGCATGCTGGTTGTAGAGAAAGGGAACCCTTCTCCATTGCTGGTGGGAATATAAACTTGTACAACCACTTTGGTTATCAATCTGGCACATTCTCAGACAATTAGGAATAGCACTTTCTCAAGATCCAGCTATACCACTTCTAGGCATATATCTAAAATATGCTCAAATACACAAGAAGGACATTTTCTCCACGATTTTCATAGTAGATTTATTCATAATGGACAGAAACTGAAAACGACCCAGATGTCTGTCAATGGAAAAATGGATACAGAAATTGTTGTACATTTCACAATAGAATACTACTCGGCAATTAAAAACAAGGAAATCATGAAATTTGCAGGCCAAATTTCTAGTGGGATCTAAAAAAAAGATCATCCTGAGTGAGGTATCCCAGCAGCAGAAAGACACACACGGTATATATTCACTAATAAGTTGATACTAGACCTATAATATAGGATAAACACACTAAAATCTGTATACATAAAGAAGCTAAGAAAGAAGGAGGACCCTGGGTAAGATGCTCAATCTTCACTCAGAAAGACAAACAAGGTGGACATTGGAAGAAGGAGAAAACAGGAAACAGGACAGCAGCCTACCAAAGAGGGCCTCTGAAAGACTTTACCCAGCAGTATATCAAAGTAGATGCTGAAACTCATAACCAAACTTTGGGCAGAGTGCAGGGAATCTTATGAAAGAAGGGAAAGATAGAAAGAACTGGAGAGGGCAGTTGCTCTACAGGGAGAGCAACAGAACTAAAACATGTGGGCACAGGTCTCTGTTTTGAGATGGATACTCCAACCAAGGACCATTCATGGATATAACCTAGAATCCTCCTCAGATGTAGCCCATGTCAGCTCAGTATTCAAGTGTGTTCACTAGTAAGGGAACAGGGACTGTCTCTGACATGAACTCAATGGCTAGGTCTTTGACTACCCCCCTCCCTAGGGAGCAGCATCCTTGCTAGGCCACAGAGGAGGACATTGCACATTGCAGCTAGTCCTAATGAAACTTGCTAAGCTAGGGTCAGATGGAAGGGGAGGAGGACCTCCCATTTCAGTGGAATTGGAGAAGGGCATGGGAGGAGATGAGGAAGGGAGGTTGGGATTGGGAGGGAAAGAGGCAAGGGGTTGCACCTGGGATACAAAGTGAATAAACTATAATTAATATAAAAAGTAATTAAAAATAAATTAAAAAATATTTTACTTTGGCTTTCAATCAATATTAACAATAGTAAACAAAGCAGTTGCAATACAGTATTTTTCAACGTGTATTTGATAAGATTCAAATAGTTTTACTAAATATTATAGCTTTTATTTCTTTTCAATGTTGAAAATACGTGCAATCACCTTGTCAATTTTTTTCTGTGAATAAAGCATTTTATCATTACACTTATTTTTTATATTAACAGCATTAATGGCATCCACCTTCAAAACAGTTTGAAAATGTAACAGAACGAAAAGTTTCTAACTGCAGTTTGTGGTGCTGCTCTGATCACCACATTGCTGAAATATAATGTACTTTGTTCTGCTGAAAAAAAAGCTCATGAATATAAATCAGTTACTTAGTATTGCTTAGCAAGCTGTAAATTTGTGCACACCTGTTTATATATTGGTTTTCTAATGTCAAATCCAGATTTGATTACATTTATTTGAGATAATTCGGCTTCTGTTTTACAGGCACAGTACAGTCGTCAAGATTTAGTAATTTATTCTGGTTCTACATTCCTAATTACATGTTTACCAAGAAACCTTGTCAATTGCTTCAAATTTGGTTTTATTTTTTGTCTGTTTGTCTTTTGGTCCTGATATGAAATGCAATATTAGATGGATGGTTGTGACCATTGCAACAAAAGCAATCAGTGACAGACTTTAAAAACATTTCTTGGTTAGTAACCCTTGAAGATATAGATACTATTTAATTACTGTCAATGTAAACTTAGAAAAGCATACGATAATCTTGGTTAACTGCAATATATTCTTTCTCTTTGTAAATTGCATTTTATTTAAAAACACTTTCAGGAGGAGGGTTCCCTTTTCTCCACATCCTCTCCACCACGTATTGTCACTTGAATTTGTTTTTTTTTTTTCTAACAATAAATTTCTTCTTTATTCTCATGGGGCAATCAGTTTTCAGTTTTTGGTTGTGGTAATCTTTTTATTATTATTATTATCATTTATTAATTACAATTTATTCACTTTATATCCCCTCCTGTAGCTCCCTCTGTCCTCCCCTCCCAACCCCTCTCTCCTTCCCCCTTCTCCAACCATGTCCCTCCCCCAGTCCTGCACAGAATTAGCCCATGGCAGTTCAGTGTCCAAGTGGGTTCCATAGTAATGAGAACAGGGACTGTCTCTGACATGAACTGAATGGCCTCCTCTTTGATCACCTACCCCTGAGGGGCGAACAGTGTTACCAGGACACAGAAGAAGACAATGCAGCCACTCCTGATGAGACCTGATAGACTAGGATCAGAAGGAAGGGGAGGAAGCTCTCCCCTATCAGTGGTCACTTGAGTTTTTGATCTTAGCCATTCTGATGGGTGTAAGCTGATATCTCTGCATCATTTTGATTTGCATTTTTCTGATGACTAAGGACTTTCAACATTTCTTTAAGTGTTTCTCTGCCATTTCATATTTCTCTATTGAGCTTTCTCTGTTTAGTTCTGTAACCCATTTTTAATTGGATAACATGATTTGTTGATTTTTAACTTCTTGAGTTCTTTATACATTCTGGATATTAGCCCTCTTTCAGCTATGGGGTTGGTGAAGATCTTTTCCCATTCTGTAGGCTTTCTTTTTGTTCTGATGACAGCATCCTTTGCTTTAGAGAAGCTTTTCAGTTCCTTGAGGTCCCATTTATTGATGGTTTATCTTAGAGCTTGTGCTGTTGGTGTTCTGTTTAGGAAGTTGTCCCCTGTGCCAATTAGTTCAAGGCACTTCCCAATTTTGTCTTCTAACAGATTTAGTGTGTCTGATTTTATGTTGAGGTCTTTGATCCTCTTGGACTTAGTTGCATGCAGGGTGATCAATATGAATCTATTTGAATTTTTCTATATGTAGACATCCAGTTAGATCAACACCATTTGATGAAGATGCTAACTTTTTTCCATTGTATGGTTTCGATTTCTTTGTCAAATATAAATATCTGTATATATGTGGGTTTATTTCTTGGTCTTCTATTTGATTCCACTGATCCACCATTCTGTTTCTATGCGAGTACCATGTAGTTCTTTTTACTATTACTTTGTGGTACAGCTTAAGATCAGAGATGGAGATACCTCCAGAGGATCTTGGAATGTAAACTTGTACAACTACTTTGGGAATCAATCTGGCTCTTTCTCAGATAATTAGAAATAGTGCTACCTCAAGATTCAGCTATACCATTCCAAGGCATATATCCAAAATATGATCAAGTATACAACAAGGACATTTGCTCAACTGTGTTCATAGCAGGTTTATTGTTAATAGCCAGAATCTGAAAACAACCAAGATGTCCTTCAGTTGAGGAACAGATACAGAAATTGTGGTACTTTTACACAATGAAATGCTACCCAGAAGTTAAAAATAAGGAAATCATGAAATTTGCAGGCAATTGGTGGGCCCAAGAAAAGATCATCCTGAGTGAAGTATCCCAGAAGCAGAAAGACACACATGGCATATGCTCACTCATAAGTGGATAACAGACATAATATAGGATAAATATACTAAAATCTGTACACCTAAAGAAGCTAAGCAAGGAGGAGGACCCTGAGTAAGATGATTAATCCTCACTTAGAAAGACAAATGGGATGGGCATTGGAAGAAGGATAAAACAGGCAACAGGAAAGGAGCCTACCACAGAGGACCTCTGAAAGACTCTACCCAGCAGTGTACTAAAGCAGATTCTGAGACTCATAGCCAAACTTTGGGCAGAGTGCAGGGAATCTTATGAAAGAAGGTAGAGATAGAAAGAACTGGATGGAACAGGAGCTCCACTGTAGTGCAAGAGAAGCAAAATAATCTGGGCCCAGGGGTCTTTTCTGAAACTTATACTCCAACCAAGATCCATGTGTGGAGATAACTTAGAACCCCTGCGCAGATATAGCCTTTGGCAGCTCAGTGTCTAAGTGGGTACCTTAGTAAGGGGAACAGGGGCAGTCTCTGACATAAACTCAGTGTCTAGATCTTTGATCACCTCCTCCTGAAGGGGGTGCAGCCTTAGCAGACCACAGAAGATAACAATGCAACCAGTCCTGATGATACCTGATAGACTAGGTTTAAATAGAAGGAGAGGAGGACCTCTCCTCTTAGTGGACTAGAGGAAGGACCATAGAGGGAGAGGAGAGAGGGATGGTAGGATTGGGAGGAGTTGAGGGAGGGTGCCACAGACATGATACAAATTGAATAAATTATAATATATGATAATAATAAATCATAAAAAAGAATGAAATCCAATTCTTCCTTACCCAAAGGGGAAAAAAAGTAGCTACAAAATGACTCACAGTGACATTCTGTTATACTCAAGGATCAGTGTTTTTTTCAGCCATCATCAGAGAAGCTTCCTCTTTTAGCAGAGGGGAACAAACAGAGACCCACAGTCAGAAACTTCAGAGCATGAGAAAACTTGAGACATTCAGGCCTAAATGATAGTTCTCCATTAAATCCCTCTTCCAAGGGCTCAAGAAACCTTGGAAAGAAGATTGGAAACAATGTTAAAGCCACAGGAGATAGAGGACACCAAGAAACAAGCCACTCTCAATGAACAGGTGGATGCAGGGGGGAATTCACAGAGACTAAGGCTGCATGTACAGGACCTGCAGAGGTCTGCACCAGATGGAGTCCTACAGCCAAAGGAGAATGGACACATGCCTTGATCATCAACTCAGAACTGGTCTCCTATTGATAAGCAATTGAAAATAAGAATTTAATTTCCTGCAAGGGAGTCTCATGAGTGAAACAAACAACTTTTTAAACTCTGTTAATTTAATCAGCTAAGAAAAAGATAATTAGCCAGTAATAATAATAATGCTTGATGAAAGAAGATATATTTATTAAAATAATATACATCTTACAGTATATGAATGCTTAAGAAATATATTGTCATATTTTAATACTTTTGTTTGTTTTGTTGGTTTATGTAAGGTGGGGGAGTATGTCACAGCGGGAAGATTAAGGTTAAAGTACCACTTGAAAGCAAGCCCTCTCCTACTTCATGGATTCTGTGGATGGAACTCACACTGAACTCATATCTTAAGGTTTAGCAAAATGTACATTTAAATATTGAACCATATTTCTAGACCTCAGGAGAGTTATTAAGTGAGAACTCATAACCTTCAAGATAATTGGGATATTGCTCATTTCTGAAAAGATTGTTTCAATGTAACATTTAAAAACCTCATATTATTCAAAGAATAGAAATAATTCATAAAATTAAATAAGGGACCATGAGAGGGGAATATGTGATATGGAGGGGAAAATCAGAAATCACATATGGCCCCTGTGTGAGGGAAAGGGATGAACAACAAAAGGGCAAAAAGGCTTCAGAGAGAATAATAACAAAAGCTTTTATTTGATTTCCAAAAATCATAATAAAACCCAATTCTTCAACAGATGATAAAAATGAAAATACAGCAGCTTTTATACTCTTTGTAAATGTTCACTGATCATTTAATTTGAACTAATTTTACTTGTAGAAAATACAATCTAATGGAAATTCAAGAAAGTAATCCTAAAATAAATATCTTTAGATAATATGTTACAGAACCAGGGTACTTATTCAATAGTAGAGAGGAAAAAGGCAAATAAAAAATGCAAAGAGTAATGGGAAATATTATTGAAAGCTTCTTTTTTATTAATTTTTATTTTTTATATTAATCACAGGTTATTTACTTTGTATCCCCACTGTAGCCTCCTCCCTCATTCCCTCCCAATTCCACCCTCCCTCCCTCATCTCCTCCCTTCCCCTTTCCAAGTCCACTGCTAGGGGAGGTCCTCCTCCCCTTCCATCTGACCTTAGTCTATCAGGTATCTTCAGGACTCTGTGTCTTCCTCTGTGGCCTAAGGTTATTCCTCCATGGTGGGGTGGGGGGCGCAGGGAGGTAAAGGAACCAGTGTTGAGTTCATATCAGAAATAGTTGCTGTTCCCCTTATTAGGGAAAAACCCACTTGGCTATTGAGCTAACATGGGCTACATCTGAGTAGGGGTTCTAGGTTATATCCATACATGGTCCTTGGTTGGAGAAACAATCTCATGAAAGACCCCTGTGCCCAGATATATTTTGTCTTTGTGGAGCTCCTGTCCTCTCCCGGTCATATTATCTCCCCTTTATATCTTTTGATTCCTTGCACTCTGCTGTAGGTTTGGTTATGAGTCTCAGCATCTGCTTTGATACACTGCTGGTAGAGTCTTTTAGAGGTCCTCTGTGGTAGGCTCCTGTCCTATTACTTGTTTTCTCCAAGTCCAATGCCCATCCCATTTGACTTTCTAGGTGAGGATTGATCATCTTACTCCAGGTCCTCTTTCTTGTTTATCTTCTTTAGGTGCACATATTTTAGTATGTTTATCCTATCTTATAGGTCTAACTCAACTTAAAAAATGCGGTACAGAGCTAAACAGAGAATTCTCTGTAGAGGAATATAGAATGGCATAGAAACACCTAAAGAGATGATCAAAGTCTTTAACCATCAGGGAGGTGCAAATCAAAATGACCCTGAGATTTCACCTTACACCCATCAGAATAGCAAAGGTTAAAAACTCAAGTGACAACACATGCTGGAGAGGTTGTGGAGAAAGGGGAACCCTCCTCCATTGCTGGTGGGAATGTAAACTTGTACAACCACTATGGAAATCAATGTGGCGCTTTCTCAGACAATCAGGAATACTGCTTTCTCAAGATCCAGCTATAACATTCCCAGGCATATATCCAAAAGAGGCTCAAGTACACAAGGACATTTGCTCAACAATGTTTGTAGCAGCTTTATTTGTAATAACCAGAACCTGGAAACAACCCAGATGTCCATCAACAGAAGAATGGATATAGAAATTGTGATATTTTTACACAATATAATACTACTCAGCAATTAAAAACAAGGAAATTATGAAATTTGCAGGTAAATGGTGGGATCTAGAAAAGATCATCCTGAATGAGGTATCCCAGGAGCAGAATGACACACACAGTATATAATCACTTATATTGAAAGCTTCTACAGGAAATATTTTAATAGTATTTTTTTAAGAACTGCATGAACCATGATGATTTAAATGATATTTTGGTTTGATGGGTGTTTTTTTTTTTAATTCAAAGATGGAGCGCTACTGTCTCTGAACAAACAGAATGATTATTTATATGGAGAGATAAAAGTATTCTGAAGTGTTTAATAATACTATTTAAGGTACAAAGTCATGAATTTTCAATAGTCCAAGTAAGCTTATTTTCTTTTCTTTGACATAGTCTTTATATTTTAAATAACTTTTATATGTGCTCTCATTATGCAGCCCTGATTCTTAGATATTAGATCTTTATTTTGAATTTACATTACATAAAAACATGCCATGAAATACATATTTATAAAATATATTCTGTACTTAAGGTTTTAGGAGCATTTACCTTTTTGTTATAAAAGGCATTTCATTAAAATTATTATTATTATTATTATTCATAATAATTTATTCACTTTGTATCCTGGCTGCAGCCACCTCCTCCTTCATCTCCATGATTTAGTAGTATATGTCAATTTGTATCTTATTAATAATATTTCATTAAATCCTCTAGCATATTTTGTAAACGTTTGTACTTCCACATGCAGTTTTATTGTGATAGTTTTAAAATTTTCCTAATACATCGATTTTAAAAATAAATTATTGTATGTGTATGTGAGTGTATACACAGTGTCTCTATTTATGTATATGTATGTGTGTATTTGTGTGTACAATGTGGATATCAATGTATTCATATAAAAGACATGTATGTCACTGTATCTAGAATTATTGGACAACCTGTACCTTGTACATTGTTCTTACCTTCTGACTTATGAGTAATTATAATATTTAATTTTCAAACCCTTCACAGTTATTTTAATATAAACACAATCACATGTCACTCTTTGCATTTTTGAAATATAAAATATATTGTACTGTTATGATAACTATTTTTACTCTGATGTGCCATAGAACAGGATAAGCTATCTATTCTCTCATACAGTGAAATATTATATACATATGTGTCTCATATCTCTTCTTATATACTCCAGTCTACCCAGTCCCGTGGAACTCTATCACATTACCAACTTCTGTAAACGTGATATATTTAGCTTGAGATCAGGTAGTGTTTATTTATCTGAACCTAACTTACTTACCTAGGCAAGAACAACTGTGTAATGTACTAATCCACTACTAAACTAAAAGCGTGCGTGTGTGCATCTGTATGAAATTATGTCCAAAATTCACTTGCACTTTCATATTTTCATAGAAGCAAATGGAATAAGCCTAGAATCAACAAGCGAGTGAAAATATTTGAACAGACTAGGAACCTTCCTTCATAACACTGTGTATTTGACAGTTCTATTAGCAATACATATTCTAATTGTTCCTTACCATTTTCAACAATTGTAATTGCCACTGTTTTTTTATTTTACAATTCTAATAGCTGTGTATTAGTATTATACTGTAGTTTATTAGCTAATTTTTCTTTATAAATTATCAAATTTATCTATCTATTCATATATTTATGTTTATAGATTTATTTTTTATTATTATTCTTCCTTATGTATCCCAGTGTAGACCTCTCTCTCCCTTTCTCTTCCTCCTCTATCCTTCCTCCTTAGTCCAATGATAGGGAAATCCTCCTCCCCTACTGTCTTGATGCTAGCCTATCAGGTTCCATCAGGACTTCCTGGATCTTCTTCCTCTGTGGGCTGACTGACTAAGTCACCCCACCAAAGAGAAGTTATCAAGTAGCAGGCCACTGAGTTCATGTCAGAGACTGTCTTTTCTTCCCTTACTAGGGAAGATGACATGGAGACTGAGCTGTCCATGGGCTACATGTAATCAGGAGTCTAGGTCCTCTCAATGCATAATTTTTGGCTGATGCATCTGTCTCTGAAGTTCCCTTTGGGCCCAGATTTTTTGGCATTGTTGATCTCCTTGTGGGACACCTGTCCCCTCCAGGTCTCTCTATTCCCCTTTTTCCAAAAGACTCTGCTTTCTGTCTAAAGTTTGACTGTGAGTCTATATCTGCTTTGATCCTCTGCTGGGTGGAGCCTTTCAGAAGACATGTATGACAGGCTCCCATCCTGTTCCCTCTTTTCTACTACTTCACATATTTTTCCTGTTTGCCCTTCTGAATGAGAATTAAGCATCTTCCCTAGGGTCGTCCTTGTTCTTTAGCTTCTTTAGATATGTAGATTTTAGTATGTTTATCCTATATTATACGGCTAATATCTACATATAAGTGAGTATATGAGTAGAGAGTTGTTTTTTTTCTGTTTATATGAATAATTAAATTTGAATTTTGAGGGTTATTAATTTGAATCTGCAGATTGCTGCTAGTAATACAGTCTTTTTATGATATTCATTTTGCTCCTGCTTTATCATAGCATGTCTTTTTCTCTGGGAGAGTCCTGTCCATTTTTTTCTTATTTTTTTATTAGTTACAGTTTATTCACTTTGTATTCCCCCTGTAGCCCGCTCCCTCTTTCCCTCCCAACACCACTCCCTTCCCTCTTCACCACTCATGCCCATCCCCCAGTCCACTGATAAGAGAGGTCCTCCTCCCCTTCCCTCTGATCCTAGTCTATCAGATCTCATCATGATTGGCTGCATTGTCTTCCTCTGTGGCCTGGTAAGGCTGCTCCCCCATCTCAGGTGGAGGTGATCAAAGAGCAGGCCAATCAGTTCCTGTCAGAGACAGTCCCTTACAATGGAGTCCACTTGGACACTGAACTGCTACTATGGGCTACCTCTGTTCAGGAGTCAAAGTATCACTATTTGCAGATGATATGATAGTATACCTGAATGAACCCAAGAAATCTACCAGGGAACTCCTACAACTGATTAACACCTTCAGCAAAGTGGCTGGATACAAAATTAACTAAAAAAAAAAAAAAAAATCAGTTACCCTCCTGTATAAAAAGACAAAAGGGCTGAGAAAGAAATTAAGGAAACAACACCCTTCATAATAGCCACAAAGGACATAAAGTACCTTGGTGTGACTCTAACCAAGCATGTCAAAGACTTTTATGAAAAAAAAAATTCAAGTCTCTGAAGAAAGAATTAGAAGATATCAGAAGATGGAAAGATCTCCCATGCTCATGGCTTGGCAGGATTAACATAGTAAAAATAGCCATCTTACCAAAAGCAATCTACAGATTCAATGCAATTCCCATAAAATTACCAACACACTTTTTTACAGAACTTGAAAGAAAAATTCTCAATTTCATATGGAAAAACAAGAAAACCAGAATTGCTAAAACAATCCTCTACAATAAAAGATCTTCTGGAGGTATCTCCATCCCTGATCTCAAGCTCTACTATAGAGCAACAGTAAAAAAAATAAAAATAAAAAAATAAAAAAACTGCATTGTACTGGCATAGAAATAGAATGGTGGATTAATGGAATCAGAGAGAAGACCCAGAAATAAACCCACACATTTATGGACACCTGATTTTTGACAAAGATGCCAAAGCCAAAAATGGGAGGAAAAAAAAAAAAGACAACATCTTTAACAAATGGTGCTGGTCTAACTGGATGTCTACATGTAGAAAAATGCAACTAGATCCATACTGATCACCCTGCACAAAACTGAAGTCCAAGTGGATCAAAGACCTCAACATAAAACCAGACACACTAAACCTGTTAGAAGAAAGAGTGGGGAAAAGCCTTGAACTAATTGGCACAGGAGACAACTTCCTGAACAGAACACCAACAGCACAGGCCTAAGATCAACAATCAATAAATGGGACCTCATGAAACTTAGAAGCTTCTATAAAGCAAAGGACACTGTCGTCAAAACAAAGTGACTGCCTACAGATTGGGAAAGGATCTTCACCAACCCTATATCTGACAGAGGGTTGATATCCAGAATATATAAAGAACTAAACAAGTTAAAAAGCAACAAATCTAGTAACCTTATTAAAAAATGGGGATTATGAAATTTGCAGGGAAATGGTGGGATTTAGAAAAGATAATCCTGAGTGAGGTATCCCAGGAGCAGAAAGACACAGAAGGTATATACTCGCTTATAAGTGGATAAGATACTAGACCTGTAAGATAGGATAAATATACTAAAATCTGTACACCTAAAGAAGATAAACAAGAAAGAGGACCTGGGGTTAGGTGATCAATCCTCACTTAGAAAGACATAGGGGATGAATATTGGAAGTAGGAGAAAACAAGTAACAGGACAGGAGCTTACCACAGAGAACCTCCGAAAGACTCTACCTAGCAGGGTATCAAAGCAGATGCTGTGACTTATAACCAAACCTTCAGCATAGTGCAGGGAATCATATGAAAGAAGGGGGAGTTAGTATGACCTGGAGAGGACAGGAGCTCCACAAAGACCAAATATATCTGGGCACAGGCCTCTTCTATGAGACTGTTTCTCTAACCAAGGACCATGTATGGATATCACCTAGAACACCTACTTGGGTGTAGCCCATGATAGCTCAGTATCCAAGTTTTCCTAGTAAGGGGAATAAGGATTAGTTCTGTCAGGAACTCAATGACTGGCTCTTTGACCTCTTTTCCACACCTGAGGGAGAAGCAGCCTTGCTATGCCACAGATTAGGACATTGCAGCCAGTCCTGAAGATACTTGATAAACTAGTGTCAGATGAAAGGGGAGGAGGGCTTCCCCTATCAGTGGACTTGGAAGTGGGCAGGGAGGAGATGAGGGAGGGAGGGATTGGAGGGAAAGAGTGAGGGGGCTACGGCTGGGATACAAAGTGAGTGACCTGTGATTAATATAAAAAAATTAAATATAAAAAAATGGATATTAGTCAGCATCTTAGAGAGTAAGTGCAGCTCCCCACCCCCAAGCTAAAGCATGTTAGAGTGCCGTACTTTAGGTTCCAAGAATGCAACGTTTAAAAAAAATCAATTTTACACTCTGAAACCATTGACAACTAAACTGCAACGCTCTAAAGATTATTACAACTTTGAACTGAAACTGTGCCATCTACGTCAAAGGCGGATTTCCCTTATTTATTCTTTTGTAACTATTTAAAATATAATGTGACATATATATGTATATTATATATGTATATTTATATATATTATATATATATAAAATTGGGGTATACTGCTCAACAGTCCTGTTCATTTTTAATATTTAATTTTGTTAAATGTATATATTTCTTATAATGAATTTGATTTATTTTTAGCTATATTTTTTTGCTACTTTAATGGAATTTCCTTGTTTCATTTTTAGGTTGTTTTTGAAAGTTTGAGAACTATGATTTTATTTTGTGTGACTTTTGTGCCTTGCCACTTGTTGAAGGTGTCATCTCTGAGAGTTTTTGACGGCTTCCTTTGCGTATCAGATAATTGTCGAAACATGGTTATCATTAAACTCATTTGTCTCTATTTTGTATCCCATTCATTCACATATTGTTTTTGTTTCATGTTTCTAGCTCTAAAGTCAAGAACTATATTGAAAAAGAGTAGATTCTGCTGCCTCTTTACTGTTTTAGTGGAAATGCAGTCATATCTGCCTTCATTTATTATAACTATTGCAGTAGGAGTACCATATACATTTTATTTATTAAACTGTAATTTGTCTATTAAAACTATGTTCAGAACTTTGTCATAAGACTTTGCTAAAGTCCATTTCTGAACATTAATGTGACCAAGGGTTTTCTTTACTGGCATCTACTTATGAGATATATCACATATATTTATTTGAACACATTGAAACATACTTGCCTCCATGAAATAAAGTCTACGTAGTAATGATAAATGATCTTTTAAATATGATGTTGAATTCAATTTGCAAGCTTTTGTAATTTTTTTTCATTCAAGGTCTTCAAAAACGTAGACCTATAATTTTCTTTCCTTGTTAGGTTCTTTTCCTGATTTGTCATTAATTTAATACTACATTTGTAAAAATCTTATGCTATCATCTTGTCAAATTTCTAGTTTATAAATAGGTTAAGTCTGAGAAGTTTTGGTATTAGTTCTTCGTTAGAGATCTTGTAGAGCTACATATTAAATTAATCTGGACATTGCGGAGAGTGAAGATTTAAATTGCTTCTCCAACTTCATTGCTGATTATAGAACTATTTGAGTTGTTTATAACCCTGGTTTAATGTAGAGAGGTCATCAGTGACATTCAATTTAATCACTTTTCTGTGTGTCCCATTATATTAGACTATAGATTTCTAGAACATTTCTAGTGCTACTTTGAATCTCATTGATTTTTGTTGTAACATCTCACTTTTTGCTATAAAATTTTTATTGTTTTAGGTCTTTTCCAACTTTACCTAAATATATATTTCATACAATATATTAGGTCATAGTTTAATTTCTATTCACATATTTGTTTGAACTTAATTGCTGCTCTCTTTACCTTTCAGCCATTGTTAGATAATAATAATTTAGTAGTATGGTGGTCAGCCTCCATTAGTTTATTTTCTGTAGTTTTTCTTACTCTTGATTGGTCCTTTTATTCCACTGTGACAAGAGAATCATATTAATTATTTTGCACCTTCAAATGTGTATATGCATATATGTATATACATATACAGCTATATACTTTATATGTATTAAGTATGTATGTGTACATACATGTGTAGGTATACTTAGCATATATATATGTATAATTATATACTTAAAACTTATTAAATACATGTATATGCATATATATCCACTTTTATATATTTGGTATATAAACATATACCAAAAAGTAAGAAAGGTGATCATATCAGTAACAAAAGCCCTAAGGTAAAGGGAGACAAGTGAATTTCTGAAGCTCATTGGCAATGCTGCATAGCCAAATCAACAAGCTTCAGCAACTTATTCTCCTTCTCTCTCCTCTTCCTCTCTCTCTCTCTCCCCTCACTCTGTGTCTGACTCTCTGTCTCCTGCTCTTACTTACACAGACACACACACATACACATACAAAGAGAGAGAGAGAGAGAGAGCGAGAGAACAGAGACAATTACATGCACTACTGAGAAGAATGTGTCCTTTGGAATTTTTTGGTAAAATAATCTATAGACATATGTTGTCTACTTAATCTGTGATGCCATGTAATTCTGATATTTCTTTGTTATTTTTACTGCAGATTTCTCTAATGTTAATAACTGTTGAAATAACTCTCTATTATTCAGTTGAGATTGCTTTGTCTCTTTCCATCCAGTAGAGTTTATTTCACAAAACTGAATGCATTAATTTTTAGTACATGGGGTCTTTTAAAAAACTGTAGTATCCTCTTGACTAATAGTTTTTTTTATCAATTAAAATGTACTTCATCTCTCCTGACTAGGTTTGGTTTGAAATGTTTTTTTTTTTCAGATATTGGTATAAGCAAACATGTCTTTCTTCTAATTCTGTTTGCCTGAAATTTATTTTGTGTCTTTTCAATATAATGTCGTGTTTATCTTTGAATGTGATGTTGTTTTTGGCAAACAATGAAAGCTTGGGTACTGTTTGTTGTTGTTTGTTTTTATTTTAGTGCAATATGAGAGTATGTGTCTTTTGCTTAGTGAATGGATTCCATTAACTTTCAAAATTATTATGAGTGGTATAGATTATTCCCTATCATTTTGACTAATTTATAATGAATAGTACATTCTTTTTCCTCATCTGTCAACCTATTACTGAAGGAAAATTTATTATTCACTACAACTTCAGGCTGTGTCTGTACCTCTCCTCTGTTGTCTGGGCTTCCTACACTATCATGTGCAATTCTGGCTTAAGTATAATTGATAACTTTTTAAACATATTGATCTGAGTTGGCAGCTACTGACTTTGAGACTTTGATATATATCACACTGTATTTTCATGTCTTAGAGAATTTCTGCTGAGAATTATTGTTATTATAATGTGTCATAGTTTAGATTTATGTTGCTGTGAAGAGAGACCATGATCACAGCCACTCCTAATAAACAAAAACATTTATTTGAGGCTTGCTTACACATTCAGAGTCTTAGTCTGTTTTCAACATGGTGGAAATCATGACATGCAGGAGGACATGGGGCTTAAGATGTAACTTAGAAGTCTACATCTGGATCTTCAGGCAGCAGGAAGAGAGAGTGATCCAGTGTGTGTTTCTTGAGATTCTGATACCTCAAAGGACACTCACAGTGACAGACTCACTACTCACTACTCATGAATAGCAAATATTTTATTTTTATTATTATCATTTATACAATTTGTATCCATGCTGTAGCCCCTCTCTCATCTCCTTCCAATTCTCCCCTCCCTCCATCTTCTTGTCCCATGCCCCTCCCCCAGTCCACTGATAGGAGAGGTCCTCCTCCCCTTCTATCTGACCCTAGCCTATCAGTTCTCATCTGGACTGATTGCGTTGTCTTCCTCTGTGGCCTGACAAGGCTGCACCCAACAGGGTGAGGTGATCAGAGAGCCTGCCACTGAGTTCATGCTAGAGACAGCCCCTTCTCTCCTTACTAGGGACCCCACTGGGAGACTGAGTCTATGAGCTAAATCTGAACCTTGGTTTTAGGTCCTCTCCAAGCATTGTCCTTAGTGGGGTTATCATTCTCTTCACGGCCTCACGGCTCAGTTTTAATAGCTCTGTTGGTCTCCTTTTGAAGCTCCTGTCCCCTCTAGGTCTTTCTATCTGCCCCTTCTTTCATTGTTCAACCAGTTTGTAACAGCTCTTTTCATAATAGCCAGAAGCAGGAAAAAACCTGAATTTCCCACAACAGAGGATTGGATACAGAAATTGTGGTGCATTTATACAATGGAATACTACTCAGCTATTAAAACCAAGGAAATCATGAATTTTTGCAGGCAAATGGTGGGAACTAGAAAAGATCATCTTGAGTGAGGTAACCCAGAAACAGAGAATCACTTGGTATATATACTCAATCATAAGTGGTTATTATACATATAATATAGGATAAACATACTAAAATCTATACTTCTAAAGAAACTAAATAACAAGGAAGACCCAGGGAAGATGCTCACCCCTCATTCAGAAGGCCAAACACAATAAACGTCGAAAGCAGAAGAAGACAGGGAACAGGAAAGGAGTCTACCACAGGCATCCTCTGAAAGTGTCTACTGACTGAGTTATCAAAGCAGAGACTGAGACTCATAGCCAAACTTTGGGGAGAGTGCAGGGAATCTTATGAAAGAAGGGGGAGATAGAAAGACCTGGAGAGGACAGGAGGACCAAAGGGAGACCAACAGAGAAAATATTTTAAATTCCAGAAAATGAATTAAAAAAGGTGACAATAAGAGTTTTCTTTTTTTTTTTAATTTTATTTTTCTTTTTAGTTACATTTTGTTAACTCTGTGTCCCAGCTGTATCCTGCTCCCTCATTCTCTCCCCAACCCCACACTCCCTCCCTGGTCTCCTCCCTGCCCCTTTCCAAGTCCACTGATAGGGGAGGACCTCCTCCCCTTTCATCTGACCCTGTTTTATCAGGTATCTTCAGGGCTGGTTGCAAAGTCCTCCTCTGTGGCCTAACAGACTGCTCCTCCCCTGGGGGGGGGCGGTTTCAAACAGCCTGCCCTTGAGATCCTGTTAGAAATAGTCCGTGTTCCCCTTACTTTGGAAAACTACTTGGTTACTGAGTTACCACGGGCCACATCCGAGCAGAAGTTCTAGGTTATATCCATAGATGGTCCTTGGTTGAGTGTCAGTCTCAGAAAAGACCTTGTGCCCAGATATATTTGGTCCTTGTAGAGCTCCTATCCTTTCCATATCATACTAACTTCCCTTCTTTCATATGATTCCCTGCACTCTGCCGAGGGTTTCAATGAAATCAGTTTAAAAACAAACTTGTAAGTGAAATAAGACACACTACAAATGGTGTGGGTTGCCTAACAATTAGTGAAAAGGCTGTCTCTGACTCTCTTGCCTGCCTTTGACTCCCATTCACATAGCTGGGATGCCTTGTCTGTACTCTATGAAAGAGGATGTAATTCTGCTGAGACCTGACTTACTTGGTGGGTTGGTATCCATGAGAGCTATCCCCTTCTCTGAGGATAAGGATATGGGAGAATGGAGGAGGGGTAGAACTGAGAGAAGAGGAGAGATGGAGGTTACAATTAGACAATAAAGTGAATTTAAAAAAATGAGCAGGAGTGTAGAGTCTGTGTGAGTAATACAAAAGCAATGTTTTTGTATCTGCACTCTCATATGGACACAAGTTCATTCCCTGTCTTTATGTAGCTTCTTATGTGAGCAAGGAGGCAATGAGACTCTCTTCATTGCCTCATCTTCCTTGGCAAATTAAGTTCATTTCCTCCAGTAAGAACAGTACTTTCATGGTATTTGACATCCTAACTTGATCATTCTGTTGCTTGTAATTGAGCTAGAGAGAATGTGAAAAAATAGAACGTTTTCTGTTTCTGTGGGTGAGATAGCATTACTGTCAATCTTTCTATTCATGACCTTAGACTTTATCACTATTAAGCCCTTAGGAGGTCGTAAGTTTTCTCAAAGAATCTAGTGACTCCCACAACAGTCTTCATCATTCACAAACTATCTAAAACATGAAAGATGGTATTCTTCGGACTACAAGTTTTTTCCATCTTATTAGAGCTATTTGCCAGTCATAGTATTTCCTCTCAGACATTTCTATTTTATGTATATTCCCCTGACATCTCATCCTTGCCATCCACAATGGAACCTGTAGGTAGATGGGTACTTTTAAGTATAAAACTAGCCAAAGGTTCAGCAAATTTGTCTTTTAATTGCTTATTACACTGATCTGAGTGTTGAGAAGTTAGGAACTTTTTCTGAAACTAAATCATCTGTGGACTCATTGATTTCCTTGTGGTTGGACTGAAAAATCTACCCAGTGATAATTTATAGTGCTGAGTATGTTTTAGTCTGTGTTGCCCACCTCATTCTGGTTCATTTTCCTTATCTACCCATGCGGCTTCTACTGACTATCTCTCTACATTTTCTCTCTGTGTCTCATTCCATCTCGATTTCCTCTCTTTTTCTTTCTATCCCATTACTTTGTAAATTATCTGGTACTGTAAATTAAGTGAATTCTATGAAATACTGTTTTAAGCCCTAGTTTTATCCTTTTGCATTCACTACATATTGGAACAGAGCACTCTCCAGTAGCGTGTACACAAAGGAAGTGACTTTAGACTCTCTGATGATTAGATGATCTAATCTGTTTAAACTTTTTAATTTCCCATGTCTTCCTTTGAGATGGGACATCAGTATTTATTGATATCACCTTTCTCATGAGATATCTTTTATCCAGTGAACTTGGATCATGCCCTAAAGTGTCTTATTGAGAGGATGTCAGCTACAAACTATTGTACTATTCATTGGTTCTTATCTTTTATAAAAAGTTTGCACTTTGACTTTTTAATCACAAGAAGTGGTTGACCAACTACTAGATATTCATTTTTTGCCCTAAATTTAAATATCCTATTATATCTAAACACTAATATAACACGATAAAGGGATTCACAAGCCAACCTCAATCTCTGTTCTTATAGTTACTTTTGTTTCAAAATGAAAAACCGAACTCTGCTTTTAGCCTTTATGGAAGCAAATAATTTTTTATAACTTTCAACCTTTATTTACTTTTCCTCCTTATTTCAAACTTACATCCATTTAAGCCACTTATATCTTATTTTCTCTTTCTTCCTTCCTTCTTTCCCTCCTTTTCTTTCTTTCTTTCTTTCTTTCTTTCTTTCTTTCTTTCTTTCTTTCTTTCTTT